>NC_062542.1:16298016-16313016 GCF_022655615.1 Tachysurus fulvidraco | reverse complement strand
TTGATTTTACTTAAAAATCACACTTTTTTTATTGATTTTACTTAAAAATCGCACTTTTTTTATTGATTTTACTTAAAAATCACACTTTTTTATTGATTTTACTTAAAAATCGCACTTTTTTTTATTGATTTTACTTAAAAATCACACTTTTTTATTGATTTTACTTAAAAATCGCACTTTTTTTTAATTGATTTTACTTAAAAATCACACTTTTTATTTTTATCGATTTTAAATCTTTTTTTAACCTGAAAAGAATATTATCAAAATCTGATCTTAATATTTTTTCAAGTCTTTCACGTCGCAGGTTCCTTTTTAATGGGAGAATAGATAAAAAAAATCATAATAATTTTCAACGGCATCCGTCAGGGCGAGAAGCGAATTCTAACAATTTATTTAAAACGACTACGTTTCTATTCGGTATCTTTTCAGTGTATAATTTGAGCAAAAATGCTGTATTTTTAACGTGACTTCACCGGTTAATGTAGTGAAAATAATGAATAGAATTTTTTTTTGTTTTTTTCTTCTCGTCATCTTCGGGAGACGTCAAATTTTGGACCGTACCAAATATTCGCACGGGGGGGTGAAGCGAAACGGATTTGGACGTCTTTCGGACGATTTAAAACGGATTTTATTGATGGTGGTGATTTCGAGGTAAACTTTAGTTCTGTGGTTATAATGTGTAAGAACTGTAGAGTTTTAATAATATGTGTTTCTATTTAATTCGTTTATGTGGGAAAAGAATCTTTAGTGCGTTTATTAAAATATCTTTATCTTACGATCCTCGCATTGTGAAGCGTTACAAACCCGAATGTTACAGTACACACCGCCTGTGTTTTGTTGTGCCACACACACACACACACACACACACACACACACACACACACACACACACACACACACACACACACACATGGGCAGACTCGCTGCACTATTTGAGAATAATTTAAACAGATTCCTGCTCCCTCCTCCCTTCCCTTCCTCCCTCCATTCCTCGTCTTTTATTATTCTCTGTCCAATATTTATTCAAGACATGATTATAAACATCTGCCCTGGGTAGCTGTTTCATCTGCACAGGAGCCAAAAGGCCTGGAAATTTCACACACGGCCGCCAACGTGACCCCGGCTCCGACAGAGCACATGGCTTTTTTTTTCTTCCTCCTCTTCTCCTCCCCGTTTCTATTTTTTCCGCTCCCTCTCCTGCTCACTGCTTGGCTTCCTGTCTGTGACTTCTAAAAAGCACTGGAGGCCAGGGTTAATGGCCTTTCCAATCTCTGTGATAAGAATTCATTTTGTTCTATTACCAGCAGTTATCGGAGGAGGCTGCAGCATCACTTCAGCCGAGGGTTCAATCAATGGGAGGACCTAATGAAGTAACCAGCTGTAGCTCCATTTCCCTGCTCAGCTCTATCAGACAAATAAGACCTATCTGTCACCCATCTGTAGGCCTGCTCAGAGAACCCAGGAACCAGCAGCCCGATGTGGACACACACACACACACACACACACACACACACACACACACACACACACACTGCTCTCAGAAACACACAAATCTGCTTTCTATCACGAGAACCGTTTTATTATTCTATTTATTAATAAAAAAAAATCATCTAAAACTGAAACAAATACATGTTTATCTCTTAAAAAAAACATTAAATATAACGATAATTACGCAGACATCAAGTAAAAAGTTAACGAATGTATTCCCTAAATGCTCGGAAATGTTCTTCATCTTCTTTTTTTTTATTATTATAAAAAAATCTATATTTTTTTTTCCGGTCATAGGAGAAAAATCCTGACTAATACAAACCACATGCTGAAAAGTGCGGTCTGTTTTATACGGTGTATTTTAAGACAAAAGCAATATGTTATTAAATTATACTGTAATTATCTTTGTATAGTCATTTTAAATGATTTTAATCACAGCTTTCCGAATATACATCGCGGCGTTCTGGATATTCGTTTCATCGGAACGTCGGCGGCGACGGCCGCGCGGCCTCGACGGTCGTTCTGCAATAAGGTACGGCGTTGTACATCGTTCTGGACGTGTCTAATATTTCATATTCCTGTTTTTTTTTTCAAAGCTGCACATGATTTGAAGACTGAGAGGTTACAAGACGCTTGCATCATTCTCTGTATTTCGTATACGAGTAAAATCCGCATGGAAACGATGGAGATTTTATATTATTCAGGATATTGATTTTAATCTTTTGAAAAATGACGTGTGTGATTTGTTTAACTAACGAAGCTTCGGCTCGTGAGATCGATTGAATCGGGACATTCAGAAGCTTATACCTGGCGGTGCTTCCTGATTCTTGATTCTGATTGGTCAGAAGGAGTTATGATGTGTTAATTCGCTTGTCGGAATACGTTAGCGGTTCTCGCGTACGGTGAACGCTCCTCACGAACGTAGATGTTTTATTAAACGTTTACAGACGAAGTCTCCATGATCGGAGCCTCGTTACGGTCAGACGGAAAGTTTTCAGAGATTTTGATTTTTAGCTGCTTTTTTCTCTTATTAACTACAAGTGAAGGGGGGGGCACGGTGGCTTAGGGGTCAGCACGTTCGTCTCACACCTCCAGGGTTGGGGGTTCGATTCCCGCCTCCGCCTCGTGTGTGTGGAGTTTGCATGTTCTCCCCGTGCCTCGGGGGTTTCCTCCGGGTACTCCGGTTTCCTCCCCCGGTCCAAAGACATGCATGGTAGGTTGATTGGCATCTCTGGAAAATTGTCCGTAGTGTGTGTGTGTGAATGAGTGTGTGTGTGTGCCCTGTGATGGGTTAGCACTCCGTCCAGGGTGTATCCTGCCTCGATGCCCGATGACTGATGAATGAATGAATGAACGAATGAACTACATGAGAAGAGACGACTGTTTATAGGTTCTATAACATTAAATGTAGCTATAAATGGATAAAAAATAACACTGTTTTATTTCGGTTCCTGGGAAGAACCCGAGCCTTAAAAAAATGCTGAAACAACATCGCAATACAAGCCGGTGTCATAATCATTCCCATAAGCAGGTACATGGAGCTATTTTGGAGTTCTGCAGGTCATTGGAGCAGTTATAACGGCTACTTCAGCAGCTGCCATGACAGTAGATGTGGTTTTGGTCATAACCGCTATGCTGAGAAAGCTACAAACACTCACACACACACACACACATCTAAAGTTCAGCGAGTTCATGTTGTCTAAGTTCAGACCAGCTTTGATTCGAATTTACACGAGGGTGAAAAAAAAATTACAAGCCAGAAGTAATTAGAGTTCTTGGGCCCCGAATCAAACCATATTCACAAACGTGGAGTTTATAAAGTCTGGGAAAGATTCAGGAAAAGGGTTCGAAGGACAGAACTGTGTCCTACTGCTAACTGCAGGGAAACTGCAGAACAACACACGAACGAACGCATTCGCTCTCTAAGTTCTGCATGCAAAAAAGAAAAAAAAGTCTATTTCATTACAGCCTAAACAATGTCATACGGCTCTCCGTGGCTCTAATAGACCCTGACAAAGGAGCACAAGCAGACATATGCTTTAAATAAATAAGATTAAGCCGATAGGCAGAGGCCCCGGACAACGTTCGCTGTTCTCACTCCTCCTTTCTCTCGCTCTTTGTCTTCTCCTCATTTGTCTAACGTGGATGGAGAGAAGCAGGAATAAGTGAAGATGGACCGCATCCAGACACTTAAAGATATAAAAGCCTCGACTTAACTCTCGACAAAAACGAGAGGGACTTATAAGAAATGAATGAGTACCGTGATAGTCGTGCGATATCGATTATCACCTATTAAACCGCATCGATATCGCATCGCTCCGCCGATTCCTGCGACACGTAACGCAATTAACATCTACGACGTGACTTCCTTTAAGAGTTAGATGTCTTAGAAAAAAACAATGAAATCCCCTCATGGGCACTTTGGCACTTTTGGCCGACTGTCAATTATTTCCATTTACAACACAGCAATTGTGGCTTATCGATTGTGTTTTAACAAAGTTAAGGGTTGGGGTGGGTGTGGTGGGGTACGGGCCGGTGGGGTGAGTCGGGTCGGGTCGGGTCGGGTGGACGACGTATCCGCAGTTTGACCGAATAGATATTTAAATGACTCTGTTCATTGATTTAAAATTAACTTTCAATTAAGACGTCCGCCGGACTTTTAACTGCGACACTTATCCACTGAGTGTAAAATAAGGCAACGTTTTATTGATACCTTTAAACAGCGGTGGCCATTCCACCATCGATTGGGTCATTTGTGCTGGCATTGGTATGCAGCAGGGTCTAACTCTTCCTTCTCTAACGGTCTCTCTGTCTTTGCCTTAAATAAATATATAAGGCCAGGATCCATCTCGCAGGACAGAGACGAGGAGATTAACCTTTATCCGAGCGGAGTCGAAGGCACGTTATCTGCAGAACTGTTCGGCTCGGTAATTACACATCCTCCGTGTTTGTAGGCAATGAAGAAAAGGAAAAAAACCCTGTGCTGCCGTGTCGGCGGTCCGGAGAGGTAAGAACGAGCTCCCTGTTGGCCTAATCACGTAACACACACCTTTTGTTTTGGGGAGCTCACTGATGGATGAAATCTTTATCTGTATTATTGATCAGCTGGGTCTCTAAACTGTCTATCTTGGCTACTGGAATCTCTAACAAGATTGCCAACTAGAGTATATCAGTTAACATTTAATCAATGACATCTTAAGACACGGGCGCTTTTAAAAAGGCGGTGTGTTTTCCTCCTGCTCACAACGATTAAAGAGGATTGCTTCGAATGGATCGGCAAACGCTTCTTCTACCGAGATGTACTGTGGTTTGTATTTAAGAGAAGGAGGTTAAACACTACGGTGTAAAGACTCGGACTGCCGGGTGACGTATAATCCACACGTACGTGTCGGCCATATTCCAGCGTCGTCTCTTGCCTCCTTTGGCGCGACGATGGGTCAGCAAGCCGACCGTACGATACATCAGATTCCTGTTTGGATCGTCGGTTGTTTATGCAGCGTCCCCGCACTCCCCCTTCCCCTTTCTATTTCATTTCCCTTTCTCCAGGCCCAATTAAGCCCTGTGTTCGTCACAGTGGCCGCGGCGGCTGCCACTCACTCTCAGACCGCACTCTCGCCTCTGGCCACTACAATCATTACCTATTCATTTGCTTGCCTAAGCCGTCCCTTGGAGCAAAACGCGAGTGGGGCTAATTATGTAAAACATTAGTACAGCCAAAGCCAGCAATTTCCCGTCTCCTCCTCTCGTCTCTGACATTCAGTCATGGCTTTAATGGGACAAATATTCAATGTCCTCAATGAGCCTGCATGCTGGGGAATGGGAGGTCTTTCCTTTTCATATCATTTATTTGGGATAGTTTCTTAAGCATTCTTCAAGCTGTACAACAACCACCGAGTGCTTTATTCCTCTTATACTACAGCACCTTTAGCGCCAAGACGGTTTATTTACTATGTATTTAAACCTTTCATAGTTACATTTATCCTTAGATTATATAGCAGCTTCGAGCAGATGTTCATTCACCGGCCTTTTAGTTATTTATTTATTTATTTTTCAAGATTGTTACTAAGCTGTGACATCGCAGACTCCTCCCATCACGTCGATAAACGTCTCCGAAACTCACGACGATTCTACTTTTTTTTTTTTTTTTTAAGAACGGCTATTATCTGTTATGACTGGATCGACTACAAACCGCCTACAGTGTGAGGTTTCAGAAAAAAAGGGAAGAAAAAAGAAAAAACGCTGTCGGACCGTATGACCTTTTGCGAAAACATCATGACAGCTATAATCAGGGCGGCGTTTCATTTTAAGAATAACGCACACAATCGTTGTCTGCTTTGCATTTGGCACAATTACAGGGAGATGATAGCAGAGAGAGAGAGAGAGAGAGAGAGAGAGAGAGAGAGGGAGAGAGGGACGTGTCCTCATCCGGGTTTGTCCCTGTGCTTCCAAATAAAGGCACTCGAGTGTGAATGTGACGCCGGAGACCTCTTTTCCCCCAACATCTAATCACACAACACAATCATTTGGCATATATTATGACAGTAGCAATTACACAAAGGTGCGTGACACCATTATTGCCATTTGCTGGAGAGATGATTATGTTAATAGAGAGATATATGACAGGTGGCACACACACTGGCAGCTGCCAGCCTGTCTGGCTTCCTGCTCTCTCTCTCTCTCTCTCTCTCTCTCTCTCTCACACACACACACACACACACACTCTCTCAGCCCACCTAACAATACAAACACTTAAATCCAGCCGGTCCCAAGATATGTAATTAGGCTTCACTTAGTTTCTGAAATTCCTGAGGACTTCAAAGGGATAAAATGGGAAGAGGAGTGTGTCATGCATCTGTCCAGATCCTGATATAGTAGTGATGAGTTTTTCATGCTGGTGGCTGCTTTAAAAATTTCATCAGCACATAAAACGCAGCTGCCTCTGAGTGAGCGAGGCGTTCATTAATGTTCATCACTACCTGCGCCTGCAATTACACCGTCTGCTACAGACTGCGGCGCACAGACGAAGGAGAAGCTCGATTTCAAACGCGCTTGCTTCACGTTTCCGACTTAATTAGTTTTGTTGGGAAAATAGCGACGCCGAAGCAGGGAACTTAACCGCCTCTGGGTTTTAATAAGCAGTGAAGTGGAGCATGCATAAAGCAGAAAAGGGGTTTGTGATGAGCCGATAGAAGATGATGCATAGGTGTGGGAGAACGGAGCAGAGTTTTCCATGTCCTAACATCAATTCCAGGACATTAGGTGTCTGTAATATCGAAGGCTTGGCCAGGCTTCAGTGGCTTCACACGTTTTTAATTCTTTTGTCCGGGCTTCACTGAAAAGGGAACCCCTGACTCAATTTTCCCAGCATCCACTCTGATGGGGGAAGCCCTCTCCTCACCTCTGCATGGAGCCTGCCTCTACATGAAAGCCCTGGAGATCCCTGCCAACAAAAATCAATGTATGGACGTTCAGAGCAGTTTTCAAGGTTTTGTAAGACAAATCTTCGGAGCATGAGCTGGTTTAGTGCTATTGAGCCGGGCTTCGATCAGCCGGCCCGGGTGAATAATGCGAAGGGGCTTGCTCACTTTACCGGCTCTCGAAAATGAAAACCGGAGCATCCGTTTAACAAACGCAACCAGAGCGACTGGTGATAAGCTCTCTTAATCTAGCATCTCATCTGGGGCTGATCTGGAGTGATCAGCTACGACTGTAACAAAGCTCACTGTATCTCCTGCACATTCTTCTGCTAATTAGAAAAGAGCTGTGATTAACTATTACAAGGGAGCTTATCGTCTGAAATCGTCACGGGAGCCAGAACGGAGACGTCACGCGGCCGCCATGAACGACGAGTCGAACGTGTACGGGTACGACGTTTTATAACCCGAGTTACGAGGAAAGTCTGGCGCAAACAGAATAACGGTGGAAGGCCATAATTAAAATAATGCGACTTGACATAGTTTATGAAGACGTAGCGTTTTTAGCGGAGACGTCACACGTACACGGTATCACTCTGTCGGATGCTAGCTCTTTTTTTTCCGAGGTAATTAACTTAGCCATTGTTTTTTTGAGGCAATTAAAAAACATCAGTTCTTATCAGTGTGCAAGCGGTTTGAAGTGTATTCTCTGTGTTGCTGTGTGAAGGCTTTCTCTTGGCTGAAGCTTGTGAAGATGGCGTTCAGACGAGAAAGATAAAAGGCGCAATTCGGTATCTGTGCGTTTAAGACAGACTGACAGAGAGAGAAAGAGAGTGAGAGAGAGAAAGCGAGTGAAAGAGAGAGAGAGAGAGAGATACAGACAGAGCGAGAGACAGAGAGAGACAGAGAGAGTGAGAGATACAGACAGAGCGAGAGAGAGAGAGAGAGAGACAGAGAGAGAGACAGAGAGAGAGAGTGACAGAGACATAGAGAGAGACAGAGAGAGAGACAGAGAGAGAGAGTGACAGAGACATAGAGAGAGACATAGAGAGAGACATAGAGAGAGACAGAGAGAGAGAGAGAGAGAGAGAGAGAGGATTCAATTTCAGATCGCTGATTATTTCCCCATCTCCTTCTTGCATGCCTAAAATCTTAAGAATGTCCCCCGAGACAGTCGGTCCCCACTCTGGCTCCTTCCCCAACACCCATTACACCCTCTCACTTCTCCACTGCTTCCTAAAGAGTGCCATCTCCCCGAGCTTAAAGAGCAGAAAATTGCATTGCTTTTCTTCAGCCCATCTCCTCCATTTCTATTAACCTGCGGGAGAACAAAAAGCCCGGGCCTGCCGGTGTGTCTGAGCCGCTGATGGGCTGCTGCTGATGGACCGGGACAAGAGTTAACTTCCTGTTCTTTCTGATACTTCCTTTTTCATCCATGGAGGGACTTTTGACCCTCAGGAGCATTCCGTTGTTTTCCTACCAAGCTCATTAATCTCGATCCTCTTCAAAGTGAGAATTTAGCGGTTGTTTTAGATGAGGATGAGTATGAACCCAAGTCGAGGCTGAATTCTGGACCCATCTCGATGCGTATGCCTCCGCCCCTTTTCTTTGTCATCGGTTCTTACGAAATCTATGGCTATTTCTATCGTGTAAAAAAACTAAAAGGTGAATATTTCCGTATAGTTTTACTCTCTAGCCGGTGACATGGCGATGATATAGAAGAGGCCGCTCCAATAACATGAGCGGCCTTGTGTAAATTTACAGTGATGGCAGAGAAAGAACAGGCCTCTCTCCAATCCCTCCCTGCCTCCCTCCTCGTTCTGCTTCTTTTTGTACAGAGTTATTATAGGAAGATAAAAGCAACAGCGGTGTTGTGACATGAGTCCCTGTTAGCGTTGGGCTGGAAAGAGGCAAGATGAAAGAATGTTCTCGTGAAATGATGATTGCTCACACGGCCCTGATTTTTCCTGGCTTTAATCTCCTGGAGCACTCAGATTTTCCTCTGTGCCATGCCGGGCCGGCCCGACCGCGCAGACCCGGGACCCGAAGCTTTGAGACGGGAGGACGCACTTATCCGTAGAGCGAGCGTCTTCATTTTACTCCTTCGCTTCCTCCTGTCTTTTTATGAAGCACAAAACCTTGTGATGGTTCTTTCTCTCTCTTGTGCTGATGAAGATCGGCTTGTTAAAGAACCGGACAGGTGATTAAACTGACACCCTGACGTACGTTTATTAAGACAAGTGAGCGAATTCCCTTATTAAGCGTCGTCTGTCCGTCTATTCCTCCTCCGAGGGGAGGGGAGGGGAGTCCAAAATAACAACATGTCATAAGCATAGAAAAAAAAATCTCATAGAAACACCTATTTCTGAAGTGAAAGGCGATTTGGTAATGAACCTTTCAGTTCACTCCTGGGATAATGTGATCTGACTGCTGCATTAATTACTCGGTAACATCCCATCAAAATGCAAATGCAGCACTTGACCCACGAGAGTGTCGTGCTGGCTGTTAACTCACAGGGTTTCTGCACAAAACGTCTGTTTTCTTTTATCAAACCAGGCCCATTTTCGACAGGGCGCACGTGGTTCTGCCAGTGTTCGACATCCAGCCCCTTACGTATAAGCTCTTTATTGTGGCACATGGAAACGGTGTAGCTCTCACATGGATTATTTCCTCTACACACCATCACGATCATGATCTGACAAGCTAAAGACACTGCCGTATTAACCTTCTGTAAGTGCGGGGACACAAGCCAAAGACACCAAAGAGAAACTAACCAACTAACTAACTAACCAAGCTTTAACCTCCACCTTTTCTCTAACACCTACCCAAGAGTCTGTAGTGATGGTGCGTAGCTATCTATGCTATCTAACACACATCAGTTCACACCCAGCTCAGGTTCTTACAGTTCTTTAAAGGTTCCTTGTGTCATTTAGTTGAAGACATGGTCTGCTCTTTTTATCGGGATCGATACCTAACCTTTCGCTGTCCATTAAAATGAAACCAACACCGGTGTTGAAAGCTTGATGGAACTCGATGTGATATAAAAAACACATCCACAACAGGAGATGGTCTGGAGTGAGGCTACATCTGTGTATGATGGAGGAGAAATGAATCGGTACAAAAGTATCTTGACTATTTATTCGCACCAGAGCGTTTCCAAAAGAACTTTCCACCAGAATTCGAAAAACTCAAAGGACGCCCCCGAGTCATACGCTGTCCAGTCTTTCTGAGACTGGGGAAGTCGTGGCCTAATGGTTAGAGAGTTTACCTCCTAACCCTAAGGTTGTGGGTTCGAGTCTCAGGCCACGATTGAGGTGCCCTTGAGCAAGGCACCGAACCCCCCCAACTGCTCCCCGGGCACCGCAGCATAAATGGCTGCCCATTGCTCCGGGTGTGTGTTCACGGTGTGTGTGTGTGTGTGTGTGTGTGTTCACTGCTGTGTGTGTGCACTTTGGATGGGTCAAATGCAGAGAACAAATTCTGAGTACGGGTCACCGTACTTAGCCGTACGTCACGTCACTTTATATCGCTTTATCTCTCGTTAAAAAAAGTTAAAAAATCCTCCATTACACATCCTGTAGAAGATTTTCTATTAGTTTTAATGTAGTTACTGAATAACATGCTTTAAGATGAATAACTGAATAATAAGGTACCGTACCGAGGATAAGAAGTTAAATATTCAGGTTGAGAGGGTCGGAATAAAACGGCAGCGTGTTGCTCCACTTTGTAAAGGAAGAGGATTATTAATAGTGAGAAGGTCGTGCCCTGAAATAAGAAAAAATTCTTTGTTATCGGTTCGGACAAGGCTACACTCGAGCGCAAAGCGTTGTGTTTTTCCTTTGCGAAAGGATATTAAAGCTTAAACACACGTTTTTTCTAACCTCTCTCTTAGTCACCGGTGGATGCCGGAGACCTGGAGGAAACCCCTGTAAGCAGGTACGACCGGTTAAGATCTCCGAAAGCTAAATCGGGTCCCGGGAAATCCAGACGAAACGAGCTCTTGATGGTGCTGTAATGCTGCTACCGCTGCTGCCACCGCTGTGTTGAGAATGTTTCTTTACACTATACATTATGCAAATTCGTCCTGCGCACCTAGACACAGCAGGATAATAATCAGCAACCCCATTCACTAATCACTGAGTTTAACACGGCACGTTGTTAGCTCGCCCGAGCGTCTCCCTTGCGTATGTGTGAGACACGCTTAATTCAGATCAGACGTAATAACAGGCTGAAGTAAAACCGCTCAGGCCCAGATGGAGCCATGCAGGGAACACAGACACACATACACACAGCTCATGCATACAAACAGACTAAATGACAATCCAGCATTATTATTATTATTATTATTATTATTATTATTATTATTATTATTATTATTGAGCAGAAAATGTATGTATTTTGGTTGTATTTTCATCACTAGCGGTCCCTACTGTTCTACACCCGGATAACTGCGCGTCTTTAACGCTGTCGGAGACGACGGCATCATGCGGGAATCGTCAGCTCCTTCTCTCTCCCTCTCTCTCTCTCTCTCTCTGATAGGACATCGCCGCCTCCATCGTGCTCGACTTTTATTTAAAACAGCACCGACCAACTTCTTTTCATTTACATACATTAGCAGAGTTCAAACACGCCGCTAGCCATGAGCGAGTTTCCCAGATAACTCCCGAATCCGTCCGCATAATGGCTCCCTACGACGCGAGAAACTTGAGGGGGAAAAAAGGAAAGAAAAAAGGGTGGATGAGTATAAGCAATGCTCAAACTTCTTTTTTTGCCCTTCTTTTTTTATCAGTTAAAATGGTTATATTTAAGGTTTTATTGGGGAAAAGTGGCTAGCATTAGCTGCTGTTCATTTCAGTATGGGGTTTTCTCTCTCGTGACATGTCAGTGAGGAAGTAAAGATCCTGAACGACGCCATCTTTGATTCACGAGGACGTAACTCGAGGATGTCGGAACAGCTGAAAATAACCAAAGAAAATCTGTAAAAAAAAAAAAAAAAAAACAAATCTCAACCTCAATGAGGAAACATGTCGGGTTTTTACCCCTGCTGGGTTTTATACCACGTTAAACAGATACGTTAAACGAACATGACGACTGTATTAAGTACGTTCCCAGCTGTATTAACTCTGAACTCGGGTTAAGCTGCAAAGCTCTGAACGGTTAGCGACGATAAGGCAGGGCTAGTGACGATCGATACCAGCTATCAATCCTGCACTTTGTTCTGATGAATGAGGACAAGAGGATGAGTCGAAAAAGGAGAAATGTTGCACTGACAGGAAATGAAAGAAAAAGTTGTCAAAAGAACAAAAAAAAAAACAAAAATAAATAAATAATCAAGTAAATAAATATCAAATGCTTCCTGAGGTCCAATACATACGGTAGAGTGCAAGGTCAATGGAGAGGAAGGAGGGGAGGGAGGGATAGGGAGAAGAAGAAGAAGAAGAAAGAATGGTGTGATGGCCAGAGTCAGGACTAATTACTCGCAGGCACAGCGGTGGAATAAGGGGTCACTAACTTTAGCCTGAGACCTGAACGCTGCAGTCGTCAGCGTACCCGAGCCTAATCGCAAGTGATGGGACTTTGGGGCTCTGCGCTCTGGGAGAGATGATAACTAATGACAGGGGTGTTGGATACACACTCATCACACTCATCACACACATCACACACATCACACTACCAGTCAGTGGTGTCCATGCGGAAATCCGTTCGCATCATCACACGTTCGTATTAACACCGCTCCGGACTTGTAGCGCTTTAGGCAATCGCTTAATTGTCGCCCGGTGTTGCGTGTCTTTGTGTTCGACGTGCTTTGACGATGCCTTGTCTCTTTTAATGCCCTCTGACAGTTAGCATTGTACTATCTGCTGTGGTTAGTGTCAGTGCCGCCGCTGCACAATTAAAACGCCGTGACGCAAGCGGCTTCTCTGAATTAAGTCCAGATCAGTGCTGCCGCTACGGCTAATTCCTCAACTCTTAACATCCGACCCGCTTCAAACCATCGCTATTAGCACTTACACCTTTCCTGGTCATGTGATCTGTGCTTTAAACCATCTATCCTCCTTTTGTCACCAGCCCACTATTCATTCACGCGCTAAGCTCGGCTTATTGTTATCGTTCGCCCCAGAACAAAAAAAGGATATGCCTTTTTTTTTTTTTTTTTTAAATATGTGTAAATAGACCTGCCATTGCACTGCAGCTGCAGTCGCTTCTAAAGGTATCACGTTCCCACATGTCTGAAAGAGCCGCTTTAGAAATTCGCTACCTGCTCTCGAACACTACAAAGGCACGGACGGAAGGGAGGGGGGAGAGGGAAAAAAATCAAATACCTTTTTCATGGGTGGAATTAATACGCATTAGTATGCAAAGGAAAGCATCCTGAGGATCCAAAGGAGGGCTTTGTATCACAAATAAGCATAAATGGCTGCAGTCAGGTATGTTAATGTGGATAATCATTGCAATTTCTGCAAATTATAACTGTCAGTGGGCACAAACAGACTATGAAAACATGAGGTAACAATTTAGCTTTTGTACTGAGCCGTTTCCAAAAGTGGGATCTCGCTGAAAAGCAAAACAGGCTAAAGAGTGAGACTCAGCCCTGAAACATGCTTTTTTTTCTGGCCATTTTCAAAAATAATTTTGGACGTTCTGCACACAAAAACCACAGAGTAATTATAATACAGTTGGGCAGGAGGATTATTCAGAAATGACTCGATCTTGAACCCGAGCCATCTCAGACTTTCTGGTGAGTTTTGTGAAAAAAAAATAATAATAATAATAAATACAAAAATGTTTTAAAAAAAAAAACTGACCTAATGATATGAAAAATGATTCAACTATTTGGTATTGTCTCCATTTAATGATACAGTAATATAAACTCTTGGCCAGCGACAGCTCTCCTGGGACAACTTACGTCCCTGGAATCAAAGCCTGTTTTGGCACATGGGGCTCATGCCAATCGTTTCCACTTTCCCATGGCCCTATTTCTAGAAAAGGCAGCGAGAAACTTGTTTAGCCTTTTGAGGACCCATCTAACATGGTGTTATCGACTTTATTAATGGCTTGAAGCCAAACTAGAATACATCGCTATGCCACGGCGCGGTCCTGTTCCGAAGGCGATCCTCTCGAGACGCTCTGATGAGCAAAAAAGAAAAGTCAGTTGCTGAAGTGTTTGTAGATTCAGGACAGCTTGTGGCTCGGTGCAAAGTGCCCTCAGGTAAAACAGTGGGACGTATAGGGGCAGGGAAGAAAGTCAGAAGCCCTGCGCTCTTCTCTAATCACAGCAGCCACCGTTCTTCCCGCTTTGTGTGAGGAATCAAAGGAAAATGGATGCCCTTGCATTAGTACATCACCCATGGCTAACAGAATGATGAGACCGATTTGGCCGTATGTCATATCTTACACTCCGCTGCCTTCCCATTTCGGTCTGCGTAATGGCCACAAATTACGGTTACAAACCCTGGAAAACACCGTCTGGTGAGGGAGATGAACTTGAAATCTTGAAAAGTAACTGCTGTAATTGCCTCGGTGGCCCCTCGTTTAGAAAAAAAAAATATCGGAACCATTAAAAGGACATCCGTGGCGTCGGATTGAAATGCAGAAAAGAAAAAAGCGCGTATAAAGAATCAGCCGAAGAAGAAGAAGAAGATGAAGAAGAAGCAAAAGAGGGTCTTTAAGCGATGGTGGCTAAAGGGACGGGAAATAAATCGGCGTTCTCCTGTTGCTATGGAAACCAAAGTCAGGTATTATGCTGCAGTTGAGCGGTTGAGTTCGGGGTTTCTCTGTGAATTAGTCGACATACTTCGGATCTCCGGCGCCGTTAAGAGCAAGAGCGTTACATACAGAAAGAACTTTAAAAAATATATTTAAATAAAAGAGAGGGAAATTGTCTTTTGACTACATTCGCTGAATCGCTGAAAGTATATTTTACTTATCTGATGTAAATAAAATTCGAATTCCTCGTTTTTGCCGTAGTGCCGTGGGCTGAACACGGCTCGGTTCTTTTTCCCCCTGCTCAGAGTCCCTATTCGTCCTGTATATACGCTCACACACAGATAAGAAACACATCACGTCGCCCATTAATGTGTGCTGTTGCCCTACAGCT
>NC_062542.1:16253016-16293016 GCF_022655615.1 Tachysurus fulvidraco | reverse complement strand
GAGAGATTGTGAAAGTCCCCCCAGTGCTTTACAGAGGACGTCTGATGAAGAAAGACAGACCGACAGTCAGCAAAGCGAGAAACAGATAGGGGGGTGGTGGTGGTGGGAGAGAGAAATAAAGAAAGAAAGAAAGAAAGAAAGAAAGAAAGAAAGAAAGAAAGAAAGAAAGAAAGAAAGAAACAGAGGTTCGTGTATCTGCCTGACATCACATAATCCAGGACACAGGAGTAATTCAGAAGGACAAAAAAGTTCAGCTTAACTTTAAATCTGGCCTGTGCAACTTTGGGTGGGAGATGAAAGGAGATGAGATCTGGTGGGGGTAATTTACTATCTGAGAGGAGATAAAGAAAGAAAAACAAATCTACACGGCGAGTCCGTAATACTACGGCAGGCTTGCCTCGACGAGCAGGATGAAAAAGGACGAGACAGAAATGCTGGTGGTTCTACACTTCCACTAATACACAAACATACAAACTCACTGGAGGAACCTCAGACATGTCAAAATGTAGGTTTAACGCTGTTAGATACGACCTCCCGACTCCAACGCCGGGTTCCACTTCTGTCCGAATAATATCATATATTTAAGATTCCCACACCAGTAGAAATTTCCGTCTTGTTTCTCTCACTTTACCTTCAAATATAAACATCACAACACCTCAGTATCGTATCGTCGCCGCTATAACGTTTGAATCCGTCCGACATTCCGTACTTTTCCACGGGTCGTCTGTTACGGGTAATAATACAGATGATGTGTTCTTCTGAATCGCTTTTGAGTTCTTATAAATCGGATGATCGATTAGAAGTCAAATTTGAAACTTTATTTAAATGATTTAAATATTCGGAACGTCCCCGTTCCGTTAGCACGGACGCTAGTTAACGACATTTTGTTTTATTTGTTGATTCTCGGTTTATAAAAACGATACGATTTTGGGTAAAAAGCTTAAATGTTCTACATTTACTACATGAACTAAGTGACAGTTTACTCAGCTAGCAACATCTTTACTACAAACCTGGTCCTTCTGTTATCTTAAGTAGCTTAAGTGCTAGCAAACTAGCTCGCTTCAGTTACAGACCAAGACGATTCTCTCTCTCTCTCTCTCTCTCTCTCTCTCTCTCTCTCTCTCTCCTGACACAAAGCCCATGCTCCCTCAGGCCCTGCTATGTGTGTGTGTTTGTGTACACTAAACCACGAGACCTCGGTCACCGCCATATTGCTGACGTTTAAGAACTACGCTGTTACAGGGGCACGCCATGCACGTCCAAACACAAACACACACACACACACACACACACACACACACACACACACACAACAATGTGCACTTGGGTTTCATAAAAGCTAAGAGGAAATCCTGTGCCACTTTCTCATGCTAATTCAGCTACTGTTTACAGCTATTAGCCTGCAGCTCAGCGCCTCATTTCTCTCTCCATTATGGCGTCCAGTGGGTCATCTGGTTAGAGTAAACGGAACGGCCTCCCTCCTTACTCAACCTCTCGTACAAGACTAATGGGATTCTTCTCTTTAAGCATCAACACATACACACACACACACACACACACACACACACACACACACACACACACACACACACACACACAGGTAGTTGGACTTCCTAAGCTTGTTAATTTAGACAAGGGTCTCAAATGGGAGATTGAGCACAGAGGGGGAGAGGCTGCAAAAAAAAAAAAAAAAAAAAGCGTAGGAGTTTTAAAACCTCGGCTTTGTGTGCACAATCCGAACTGTCCAGCGTCGCATATTGTTCTTTGCAGTCCCGATGTGTGGCGAGCGGCAGGGTTCCTGCATTCACGACTGCCTGCCAATTGTGGGCCTTTAATTTAGGCTGAAGTTTTGCATTAAAATTGTGCAGAGTTGCACCATGCAAGGCTAAGGCTTTCACGCAGAATAGTAACCCTGCCACCCACCTACAGCATGAAACACACACAGATATACAAAACACACTCTTACTTACCCCCACCCGAACACTAGCCCATCCCCCAGCGCTATTCCCCAGGCAAGCCAAGCATATCAAGTGTGCCTACAGTACTCGCAGGCTAATGAACAATGCACAAAAACAAAAGCGAGAGCGAGGCCTCCATTATCTGATCTTCCGCTGGAACACAAAACGGGCCTTCTCTCGAACCGGGAGGAAGTGCCAGCCAGCCTGCAGGTGTGAGCTCCCTAAAAGAAAAGCCTTTGACTAAATAGATTCTTTGACTGTCAGAGATTAGAGTCATGGCACCAGTGGTAACACACATCTTTTTTTTTTTTAAAACTTGCTAGCATTTTCTCACGGGTCTGCCGGACCGCTCTCGGTGCAGGGGCTCTACACGGCCATTGAAATGTCCTAAGTTTTAATTAAGTTGAAGTTGCCACAAGAAAGCTTTTTTGGCCCAGATTCAGGATCATTAATTACGGCTATCTTTGTTTCTTTTCTTAAAACCGGGGCCCCTCCCCGGGCAACTAACCCCAGAGGGTACTTGTTTCAGCCTCCTTGTGTGTCTCGAACCCTAAAACAGTGTCCAGGCCAACGGAGCAGGCACATGAAGGCCTCTCACTTAACATTACGAGCTCCACACTTATCTCCTTAAGTCAACAATCCACAGAAGTGGTTGTCATGTATGAAGTAATGTGCGATTATACAAACCAGGTATATGACAAACGTCAAATTCTGTTCCTGTTGTTTACTCATACGAAACCTCATTTATACATCATAATTTGGCCTAACTCAATCTCAGAGCAATTAAAACTCCTCTCTGTTTGCCGAAGCCGGTCGTCCGGACACCCTTTGAATGATTAATTGATTGTCATTATCACAAATAACACACTGAAACATTCCTGCTCAGGTCTATTAAAATGGTTTCAGAGAAAACAGCAAAATTAATAACTAGCACTGATAAACAACCGTTAGCTTAGGGTTCGTTAGCCGGCTATTGTACGAGGTACTGTACACTACACTCATCCTCCTGTCGCTGTATTTTACCCCACTTTAGCAGCCTCAATTACTGGGTAATATAAAGTAGATTTGCATCGCATGTGAACGGGGTCGACCGCAGATCTTAAATTATTCTTGCACACAGTTATTGCTGAGTATCCATTTTCATGGTCCTAATAAAACACAATACAACCGGACTTGTCAAACGCTTTAAGTATCACACAGAAACAAACTGTCTACAATTTTAGAAAACATTAATATATTCTAGTATATTCTAAATCAGCAAATTCCTGGTTGTTTTCTCAAGGCTTATATTGAAATATGGTATTTTTCTTTTCCCCTTTATAGAAGCCTTTGGCATGCGCCCAAGGTGATCTGGACCTCAAGCCGGGAGATTTCTGATTTATGAGGTTTAAACTTACCAGGCATGGGGAACGGTTATACGCAGCCTGCAAAAATCAAAATGTTTGTGGCATCGTGTAACATATTCTACCCCCCCTCGACCAACATCCAGCACACTCCCTAAATGTCAGGAAACCGCTGGCAAAAGAGAGGAGTCCTATTTATAAAAGAATTCGGCCTAAACTTATTGAGGAGGTGTGTTAAGAGTGCCAGAAGAACAAAAGCAGTAAATGAAGCCAGCAGATAAATCTTTCTCCTAAAGCCTTTTCTCGAGCACTTCGGGAACGAGCAGAACTCTGAAATCGGTCCAAGTGGTGTCGGTGGCAAAAAGGCTCATCGAGGACAATATGGGGCGCACTTGTGTCTTTGATGGATAATTGTTCCAGATTAGCATTTGGCAACCAACCAAGAGCTGGAACTCATCAGGGACCAATCATTTTCGTTAACACCTCGTCTCGGTATCCCTCATCATGCCAGCGTGCCAGGGGCACAGACGCGGGGATTCCCAAAGCGGGTGGTCCGAGGGGCGTAACCCTCTCCCTTTGCCTAATCAGGCATCCATCTGACAGCGCAGAGGGGGAACGTAGCACAGTGCCAGGCTGCCAAAACAATGCAAATCAAGGCACCAGGGACCCTTCTTCACCTGTCAAACGGAGCCCCAATTCCCATGGAGCGTGTTTATTCACTCCCCCTGCAACCTGACAAGAGGACTTATTTATTTATGCCGATTTCAATGATTACAAAACACCTCCTCTCGCCCCTTCGTGTTCGGCCTGTCTCCTGACGACGGTAGGAGTTTCCGCTGTGACAAACCAGACTCATTAGCAGCTTTCAGAAACAAGGTGAGTTCCGCATTGCCGTTAAATCATCCAGTTCTGACTCGCTCGCTCAAAAGGGAAGGAAAGAGAGAATCAGTTCATCCCTAACCAAGGACAAATTAGAGCATTCTGTGCAAACATGCCCTTTTTTTCCCTGTCATTAACCATAAAAAACACGCCTAATGAACACGTACCTAAAATAAGCTGTGGCATAATTGCCCTGGAGCCACGTAACCGCCGCAACTATTTCCTAATAACATGGTGTGGTGAAATGAAAACTGTATCTGTATCTAAATGCATCAGCATTTTCTGTCTTCACACTTTCCTTTATCCCCTAAAGATCCCCTTTGAGAAGGAGCGGTGTTACTCTACGACCCAGGGAAAAAAAAGGACAAGCAACAAAAGCTGGTTTTGTTCCTCAAAGCATTTTAAACACATACCAGCCTCACTTGGATGCCGGCCAGATATACCATTCCATCAATACTGACACCCCACAAACACATGTTACCAGTAAGCGCCTGAAGAAATAAATGAAATGCTATATCATAGACGCTGTTGGCAACCTGACCGAGATTCTTGCGCGAGAGGTATGCCTGCCCCTGCATTCCATTTCCGAGCTCTTTCACAAGGCCACTGTCTTCTCTGAGGAAAGCATGCAGCGGCTCTGAAAAAGCATCTCGTTCGGCCCCTTGCTCTCCCCCTGCCTATACAAATCCGAAGGAATGTATCAAAGGGCTCCAAATTGCCTGCGCTATTTGTTTTTTTTTCCTTCGCAAAATCCATCAGGGATGTCACATGTAATTGTGGCTTTGGCTGTTCAGGCCAAGACAGGGCCTTATTGGTGAGCAGCTTAGAGGTCATGCAACGATAATAATCATCCTCACAAATAGAGGTCAAAAAGAGTAAGCAAATTAGCACAATGAGGCTTTTTGTGGTGTGAGAATTCTCAAGAGAAACGAGAAAGGAGTGTAGGACACACCCACTGGTCTCGCTGGTCTCGCTGGAAATGACCAGTCCAGAACTGCATCCATCCACAATGTAGTGCTTAATGTAGTCAAAGGTTTTGGGGATAGGTATGAGCTAACATGAAAGGCTGATCCAGACTACAGGCTACAGGACAACGCTTTCACAATCCATGCAAATAAATCTTCCTCCTCACCGGTGCATTAAATATCAAATTGTACCGTGATGTACACTGAAGGTGTCCATGTGAACATGTATGTGCATGCATTCTTCTCACTCGTCCGCCAACAGACCAGACTGTGAGAAATGTCTTTTAACGATTTTAAAACGCCGATTGATCTGCGGCACAATATTCCATCGATCGCTGTTAGCGCTGATTCTCGCTCTCGCTCGCTCGGTCGCTCACTCGCTCCTGCAGTAAATACAGCTGTGGGCTTTGGGAACGAAACATCCGGCGAGTTCACACATACCTCACCGGCAGTAATAGCTCACGCAGGGGAGACGGAGAGGGAAATGTTTTCACAGGAGCTAATGTTGTTGATCCGGGATGTGTCATTAGGCCTGAGATAGTGGGTATGAAGTAGGATCTCTCGTGCTTGCCTGGTGAACTTAGATACTGTAGAGCGGAAAACAGTAAATCTGAAGAAATGTCGGGTCACCGTGCCAGAGACTCAGCCGTTATTACAGCTGTCACACACTGGCCTTCTACAGTATGTGCGAGGACAGAAAGACTGACGCACGGTGGCATTCGCTGGTCACATGCTTGTCTCTTGCACACATTCAGGTCAGGAGGTCAGTTCTTAGCACTAGCATGGACTTCAACACAATGGCTCCTGATACAGAATGCGAAAGAACGACACTGACGGTATCAGGATGTTCTTGAGAATCACACTCATCTATGAGGTTATGTACATTTCTAAAGATAAAATACCCCAAAGCTATAAATAATATACAGACCAAATTCAAATTACAACGCTAACGATAATGTACTGGAATCCCGTCTCGGTGTAAGCACGAGTGCTCGGGAATTGCATCTGCATATCACCTCTTGCCTCAATAGTTGATATGGAAGATTAAGGAGCGGTGCTTAATCTTCGCTCGCTAATCCTTCCCAGCACAAACGCAGACACGAGTGTTCGTCCGCTCTTCAAATTGCCTTAAAAGAAAGCAAACTGGCGATGAAAATGGAGGTGTATTTATATTACGGTGATTTAAAATCTGTCGCCTGGACACTTATTTCCCATTAAATCCTCTGACCTCACCATTACCCTTAAAAGCTCTGCTTGTCTTCGACAGGAAGTGAAGAAGTCCAGAGGCTCCAGCGCCTGTGCACTTCAGACTCTTCTTTCCATGATTTAATTCATCATCAAGTTCAGCCAGATCAGCATAGCACGGACCCGACCTCCTCGGCTAGCTCGGGTCGGGAAAGGGCTAATTACTGAGCTAAACCGGAACGGGAACAGAGCTGCTTGCCCACGACGAAATCTAACTACGATGAAGAAGAGTTGCTGTTAGGTTTGTGTTATATAAAAACAAACAGGTTATGAATATTGCATGAACAGATAACGACAGAGATACTAATGCAGATATAAATAGGAAGTTCGCTAATTTTTAGAAAGCTTGCCAAAACAAGGTTCATGGGGCATCTCGAAGAAAAAAATTGAGTGGGAAGACTGTATTTTCACACATGCCTAAGTGAGCGGTCGGATAGACGTCCGTGTCGATTAACATGCAATGAATTTACAGTGGATGAATG
Source organism: Tachysurus fulvidraco (assembly GCF_022655615.1). NCBI lineage: Eukaryota > Metazoa > Chordata > Actinopteri > Siluriformes > Bagridae > Tachysurus > Tachysurus fulvidraco. The sequence continues at coordinate 16,286,144 of NC_062542.1, read as the reverse complement.
AATCTGTAGCGACGACTTAAATAATGAACTACAAAAATAAAGGAATAGTAGGGGTGCACGGTGGCTTAGCGGTCAGCACGTTCACTTCACACCTCCAGGGTCGGGGGTTCGATTCCCGCCTCCGTCTTATGTGTGTGGAGTTTGCATGTTCTCCCCGTGCCTCGGGGGTTTCCTCCGGGTACTCCGGTTTCCTCCCCCGGTCCAAAGACATGCATGGTAGGTTGATTGGCATCTCTGGAAAATTGTCCGTAGTGTGTGAGTGAATGAGAGTGTGTGTGTGTGTGTGTGTGTGTGTGTGTGTGTGTGTGTGTGTGCCCTGTGATGGGTTGGCACTCCGTCCAGGGTGTATCCTGCCTCGATGCCCGATGACGCCTGAGATAGGCACAGGCTCCCCGTGACCCGAGAAGTTCGGATAAGTGGTAGAAAATGAATGAATGGATGAATGAATGGTCAAGAAATCCGTACATGAGACTTATTAGAAACTGGAGTGATGTACATGAAGTTGAGGAACTGTTCGAGTTGCTGTTAGACCGTGATGTTAGACCGTGATGTTAGACCGTGATGTTAGACCGTGATGGCATTTGGCACAGAGCTTTACTACATATTTAAACTAAAGTGGTGAAGTGGAAGAGCTCTTAGCTCTTGTGTGTACCCCTGAGTCTTTAAATCAAGTGCAAGACTCTCTAATACAAACGCTGACTTTTCCTCCACCTTGTCTATCTGATAAGCTTGTGACCCCCGGCCCCGCCCAGGACTGTGCGCTTCTTCCTATTCATGCTCTTAAACACTGAAGCCTTTCATATCCCATCTGCCTTCAACAACAGCACGGAGGTGGCTCCCTGATTTGCAACCTATTAGAGCTGGCAAAGGCGGGGGGAAGAACGACGGGTTGGTGGGGGGGTAAAAGAGTGGCAAGCGGGAGCATCGGGATCAGGAGGGGGAACACATTTAAAGAGCTCTTTTTCCTCCTTTACTACACTCAGCCATCGACAAGAGCAGCTCTTAAGACAGAGCTTTGCATATTGCGCTAAGAAAGCTACAGGAGACAACCCTTTGAGGGCAACTGCTTTTAACCCTGGCTTTCTCAAGAGAGCCTAGGCAAATAGCACACAGTCCAACAAGAACACACACACACACACACATACACACTCATGAATATACATTCAGGGAAGGAAGGAAGAAAGAAGGATCTCTGAAGTGACAGAGTAAGCCGATACAACCGGAAGCTTCCGCAGTTTATACAGCCGTTACCTGTAAGGGAGGACATTGTTTGTGTGTGTGTGTGTGTGTGTGTGTGTGTGTGTGTGTGTGTGTGTTTTCTTTGAAAATCTTTAGCCATAGTCCACATACCAAAGTCCACTCAACATACCACAGACCACTTTGAAGATTACTGAAATGTTTGCCTTTGTTCTTTACCAGCAAACGACGGAAACAAACCAGAGTCTTCAAAATGCCTCATGATACAAACTGACCCCATCAGCCATTAATAAGTTCATCAGCTTGCTGTGGCGGCTAAACGGTTAGCTAGCACGGTGTCGTTTCAGGCTATAAGGGCAAGTTGTGTTATTTTAGACAAATTATTTGAGAGGGAAGATGTAAAATATGACATACACCTTGTTGTTGTTTATTAAAGATGTAATCCGAAATCAGACGACGTTTTAGAAGCACGAAAATGTCGAATCACAGAAAGTCTAAACTCTAACGAGTAACGAGACAAAAAAAGGTCAGTTAGGTATAAAGGCAGACTTTTTGCTGTCAAACCGAATCCCAACTCTGATTTCTTATTCATCTCAGGCGTCATCGGGCATCGAGGCAGGATACACCCTGGACGGAGTGCCAACCCATCACCAACACTCTCATTCACTCACACACTCACACACACAACGGACAATTTTCCAGAGATGCCAATCAACCTACCATGCATGTCTTTGGACCGGGGGAGGAAACCGGAGTACCCGGAGGAAACCCCCGAGGCACGGGGAGAACATGCAAACTCCACACACACAAGGCGGAGGTGGGAATCGAACCCCCGACCCTGGAGGTGTGACGCGAACGTGCTAACCGCTAAGCCACCGTGACCCCCTCAACTCTGATTTCATTTTCCTGAAAATATTCATGCACAAAGCTTCATTAAGCGTCGTGTATTTTACACCCACTGTCCAAAATAACCCCAAATATTTCAACAGGTAAGTTTAACAAACCTCATGAATGTAATCCCAAACAAGCGAGCGGGACTTCTATTGGGTCTATTTCAAAGCATTAAGGATTACTAGTAGCGGTCTAATCCTTCTGAACCTAAGGGAGGTAAATCGTATTGTGTTGGAAATCCTGGCTGGGGAAGAACAGGAGGCTAAATGGGTTCTTTGCTCTGTAATCGAATATCACACACTGCTCATCTATTCAGCGAGCACCTAATGTTTAAAACCAATTACTGGAGGTATGCTGTCTGGCATTTGGGCACGATAATGTATGCAAAAACTGTCACCCATGACTGTTGTTCTGCTTTGACTATACTGTCTCAGGCCCCAGAGTTATTAAATATTATCAATAAATATTGATCTGCATATTGATCACATTCACACCCTTTCAGTTTCATTCAATAAGCGAATGGCTTCATCAGGATTTGAGTGTTCACACACACACCCACACACACACACACACACACACACGCACCAAAACCAAACCAGAAGAAGGGGCTTGTGGGAATTGGTGATGTGCAGACATACGTTTATCGTCCAATAATCCTTTCCAGGCAGGAGTTCCACATTTGCGCCCACCTCTGTGTCTGGAGACTTAAAACAAAGCTAATTACCTTCTCTATGTTTTTTTTTTTTTTTAAACCAAGAGTATCATATTATTGCAATTCAACTCCTTTCAGCGCCGGCCTTATCAGCGCTTGATGAGTCATCCTTTGTTAAGCTGGCTCTGAAATCCCAGTAGAATTGAATAGGATGGGGGGAGGATGGAAAAAAAAAGCCAAAAACAAATGAAAGGGGAGGAAAAAAAATGACAAACTTCTGCCACTCTTTGTTTTGAGGCAGTGTGACGCTCCATTTTTGGTTGTGCCCCCCCTCCTCTACCCTTCGTCCTCCGTTCCTCCACCCCCTGCTGCTGCTCCCATACCTGTCAGCCTCAATAGCCTTCACAGTGGCTGCACACAGACAAATGGGCTGACCTGGCCAGCCTGGATGACCCCCGGGCCAGCAGGAAGATCACGTCTGGTTATTAATATCAGAGCGTTCTCAAAAGGGGGAGCACAGTACAAGAAACGAGAAGAGAGAGAGACAGAGAGAGAGAGCGAGAGAGAGAGAGAGAGAGGTAAAGTATGCTTCAGTTAAGTGCTAAGTTGCTAGTGTTGTCACTCAGGAGCTCGAGCATGGAGATGACCATCTGCTTCATGGTGTAGATAACCAGAAAAAAAAAGGAGGAAAATAACAGAAATACAGACTCCTATTAATATCTATGAGGATTATTAACAGGCAGCACGGCCTGGCCAAAGAAGCCCTTCCTCGGCTTTGTGTTTTCGCAGCCGCACTCGTCTGTCTTTATGCTTTAATTATAACCTCCTCCCCCTCTTCATGCACCCTCCCTCTGACAGATTCCCATTGTAATCCTGGCGCAGGTGAAAGATGAGAGCGTTTGAATAATCTGGTTGCTCCAGTGGGCAGGAGGAAGAGGGAGGGCACACGTGTGTTTACGCAAGCAGAAATAATCACGCCTTGATCCAACTCTAGGACATGGACATAAGCTAGTATCCTTTAACGTTAAACCACATCCAAAAAGCGAGCACCAGGTCTGCGCTGTATGTCATGACGACGCAGGCAATGACAGGTCTCATTCTATACACTGTGAACTATGACTTTTATATGCAAATACATTCGACTCCATCTCCTCCTGGTCGTGGATTTTTGCACGAGCCGAAACGACAGTCCGATAATTATAGCCGCATATATATGGGACATTTGATTTTCAAATGAGAGGGACGTGGGCTTGACCTTCAATAATGAGTGTGGTATAACGGCGTGGACTTAATAACGTGCCTGTCAATTGGTGGCCATCTTGATTTTTTTTTTTTTTTTTTTAAACAGAAAAGGATATGCTGCCCTTGCGGACAAAAAAACCCTGGAAGGTAAAAAAAAAAAAAAAAAAAAAAAACGAGAGTATAAGATTAAAAAAAAAAAAAAACACCTTGCTTGATGAATCTGAAATTTCTCCAATTTCTCCATCACCGTTTTTTCCCCCTCTGCACCCCTCCTTCCTGCTCGCCCTTTCTCTCTCTCTCTCTCTCTCTCTCTCTCTCTCTCGCTCTCTCCTCTTTTAATTTCCCCTCTCATTTCCCTGCCCCGACCAATGATGTTGCCATCCGTATCATGGATAATGAGATGGGCTATCTGCTGTTCCCCGGGGACAGGACTGTGGAGAGCCAGTGCCCCTCTCCACCATCCTCCAGAAAAGATGTGCAGTGTATGTGCCAGGGTCCCGGTGGTCTTGGAAATGAAAGAGAGAGAGAGAGAGAGAGAGAGAGAGAGAGAGAGAGAGAGAGAGAGAGAGAGAGAGAGAGAGAGAGAGAGAGAGAGAGAGAGAGGAAGGGAGGGAGGGAGGGAGGGAGAGAAGTATGGAGAAAGAGGAGGCAGAGGTGGAGATGAGGAAGAAACAGAAGACAAATACAAATATGGAAATAATGTGGTGGGCTTCAGACAGACACAGCATTCTGCTTCGCTGATGACGGATTGGCTCGGACTGCTGTAATGAACCACTTCATAACTCCTGGCTAGTGAACTGGGATGCACACACACTGGACATCAAGATCCAGAGAGAGAGAGAGAGAGAGAGAGAGAGAGAGAGAGAGAGAGAGAGAGAGAGAGAGGCCCAGCTGATGAACAGGTGTGGTTGGGTATTTGAGTTTCCTCGCTCACACTCTGACTCCGACACACTGACCATGAACATTCTTGGCTGTAAATGACCCAAATGCCCAGTGCAAATCCTCTCGTTGGAGAAACACACACTTCCTGCCATTTCCTAACCGAGCGTTATGTTGCATTTCAACGGTCATGACAGATTTATACCTTCCCACATCTGCATTTATTTGAGTGTTTATTATTAATAATTATATCATGACTATATATCATTATTATAGGATTCGTTTCAGGGAACGGCGGCGTCTTAACAGCCCGCGTGTTTACCTGAAAAAACGCCACCTTCTGCTAATACGATCGTATTCCTCGTCGCCAGAAAAAGAAAATCCTTTTGGAGATACGCAGCAAAAATAAAGCTCGGAAAATACGCTCTGTAGTTTTCGTTCGCTCTGTAGTTATCCTCGGCCGTTCCTTCGGCCGTAAAGATATTTAGTATTCCAGATCCATATGGAAACGTCGTCAACGCTTTGTTCTTTTCGTATCCTGAGCCAAACTACCCAATCCCATGTGCCTTTCACCTTTAAACATAAAAAGAGAGGTGTTTTTCTGGTCAAATAAAGAAGTCTCTATTTTTTTAAGCTTTACTACCATATGTCTATGAGTGAAATATTCTCATTTCTGCCAAACACATTAAAGGCTTCATCTGTAAAACAGATTTCCCCCTCCTGGCATTAAAAACGGCGGGGCAGGAAAGAGCGCAGGGCGAAAGGACGCTACTCTCGCTCTGTACATTTTATATATATATATAATCTGAATAAATACTTAGAAAACACTTTCATGTTTTTTTGTTCTAGTAATGTAAGCTTTGGTTAGATTACTTTATTATTTTCTTTTTGGTCGTAGAAAGAGCCGGCTTTGTCATGCGACTGCTGGATTTACTGACACGTGAACTCAAAACAATGGCAGCTTTTAATCCCTAAAACAGCCACCTGCTATTTTCATTCTGCATTAGTAGAAAGGAATGGGTTAAAAAAGAAAAAAGTATTACCAACCATGTCGTGCTCAAACTCATTCATTTAAAAACATCACTATAAATAACATCTCGCTATCGCTAAGTGTTTTAGCGTTACGGGGATCGGTGGAACCGTCATATGACGCCTGTTTAATTATATTAAATGCAAAAAAAAGACCTGTCCGTAAAGCCAGCGGTGACCCTCTATCGTGTACACGAGCGTGCAAACGGTCTGCAGCCGCAGCCATGTCCGTGCATGCTGCAACGACCGCATGCTATTGAGCTTATGACTAAGCAAGGCCTTTCTCACCTCCTAATCTTTAGTCTACTTGTCTTCCTACATGATCTCCAGTGCTCTTTGTTGCCATGGAATCCTTTTTTGTTTGCTTTGAGAATTAGTGTGGCCCTTATGAAAAAAAAAGAGAGGGGGGTGAAGAAAAAAAAAGTTTTAAACTGCTAAGGATTTCAAAACATTCCCATGGACAGGGTTTTTAATGCCAGGCCTCAAAAAATTCCACATGCGATTCTTTCAGAGCTTCATTTGGCTCATGCTGACTTCACTCGTCAGAGGATTTGCTCTTTGTTGCTCAGTTACTAACGCCACATCACTAACACTGAGTGAACGCATGAAGAAAGTGAGTCTTTCGTCTCGTCTCTCGCTCTGCCTCTCTCTCTCTCTGTTTTTTTATTTTTTTATTTTTTTTTACGGTGCAGACTTATGGTTAAATGAATATTCTTGGAAAGGCCTCTTTGTGTATTTCTCTTTTTCGGTGTACCCTGTTAAAAGGCCCCTTGGAGACGCTTTCGTTCTGAGGCAGGGTAATAAAATCGTATTTCATTATTACGATTACAGACCTGCCAATTCCGTGCGCAGTCTAGCCATTGTCAGTCGCTAAATTAACTTTTTCTAAATATACAGCCAAAGGGGGTTCGGCTTATGCACGAGCTTTGCCAAAAGTGACTAAGACCGGTCGATAGATCCTCATTACGTTAATATAGTTTATCCAAAGAAGTCCACTAATGAGTCTGGGATGCAGTGTAGATCTATGATTTCAGGATATCAGTATTATTGTTTCAAGCAATCACACCAGGCCAGTAAGTCAACACCCAAAAGCACTTAAGCACAGGATGAAAGTACAACGGCCTCCGTCTTGAGCACTACCAGCCCCTAACCGTGCGCTGTGGATCGTCTGTCCTACATTTGGCCAGGAGAACAATATCCAGACAATTCGCACACCTTCTCCAAAGACAACCAACATCCACTGAAAAAAAAATGACAACCCACAGACACAGAGAGACTTTTTCGGCACACCTTGCCACAACTACTCATCTTCTGAAGTCACCTCCTGAGAGATTCCCTCACTACGAAGGTGACAAGGCAGATTTTTATTTTTTTTTTTGGAGTGAAGTACACATTCAGAGAACCAAACATCGGCCCGGCTCACAGCGCCATATTGATATTTCTGACATGAAACTCAATTAAGTTTGATTTTCGAAAAGGCATCATGTAAATAGACTGTTATGTCCAACTGTCCTGGGGCATCTTTACAGGAAAAGGGAGAGGGAAGACTGGGAATGAGTGGCGGTAGAGGGGTAAATCAAATTTACAGCTCGCTTAATGACATTTGACGTCATAAAAACAAAGGTGCTGGAAAACAAATAGCCCATATTTACCTGCACTTGACCACAGGCACTGAATCAGCGCACTGTCTCAGGCCACAGCACTAGCCACTGTCCATTTACCTCAGCTGCATTATGAGGTGTAATGGAGTAGGGTAATGTACATACTCTGGTTTACATTTAGCAAATCAGCCTATGGCATAAGGTGTGGGTTGGGTAGAGCATGCGTACACTTACACAGGAACTAGCTCAGACACACACACACACACACACACACACACACACACACACACACACACACACACACACACACACACACACACACACACACAGTGATTACAAAGATATGAGATCAGTTAAGCTTGGGGTGGAAAAGGCCCTGACCTTGTAGAGCTTGAGCGCTGCCTCGTGCCTCTGGTTGGTGACGTGTAGCCGCAGCTTCTCTACACTGTTGCTGTAGTAGTCGCAGGCGTTGCACTTCAGGTGCACGGGATTGCCGATGGCGATGCACTTGAGGCGCCACTGGTTTGCCTTCCCTCCTTCTTTGATGTGGGCCACCAGCTGGTACTTCTGCATGTGCTTATCAGTCTTGCAGTGGAGCTGGAAGTTGGCTTTGAGCTGCGTGTTGTAGGTGCACAGCTTGCACTGGTACACGTCGCCCATCACGGCCCTCCACTCGTCTTCCGGGAGAAGGCGCTCAGCTGCCACGTGGGCGTTCAGTGCCTCCAGGCTGTCCGTGGTGAATTTGTTGCACACAGCACACTGGAAAAGTTTCAGCAGCGGGTCGTTGATGCACGGCGACAGCTCTCCAGCAGAGAGGATGGACAAGTCCTCGGCCATTAGCTGACCGCTCATGAGACGCAGCTCTGACGGCAGCTCATTATTGACTGCAAGGAAGGACAGAAGGGTAGAAGTGGACAAAGGTAGAGGTTTTTAGAGAAACTGGAGTAGGGCACCCACACAAAAGGATTTGCTAAAATAAAACCTTGGTGAGGAGTAGTGGACTGTATAAAGCCTTTACTATAAAAAGCCATAATAGGATTGAATCAGGATCAATTACAATCATCCCTTTCAACTTTTAAACCCTCCCCTCATCAGATAGCTTTAATTACTCCTACTGGGCATGTCATTCCTCAGTATGTACTGGGTTTTTTTTTTCTACCATAGACTTGAAAGTTGATAAATCAATAAAATAGAGAATCCGCTATAATCTAAACCCTGAGCATAAAGCGTATCATCTTACATGCGGCTAATTGTACATTTCTTTCTTTGATCCTTTCAAATTTTTTACAAGACGAATACCTCTTTTTTTTAATGTCGTACAAAGAAAATTCAATAATTGCACCAGTTTAATATCTGGACCTTTTTTGTAGACCACATGTAGCTGAATCTGCTAGACAACATACGAGTGTGTGTGACCGCTTTTACAATAACGGACAAAGAATCGACAGAAACAATAGACGGTGACAGACTAATATATGTGCCAGCTCGTGCTAAGAGTTAAGGTGAAGACATGCAGAGAGGCATTTGTTTTGAACATCGAGAATTCAGAGGCTGCATCTGCTCGGTCATGACCTGCAGCTCTGGAGTAGGGATAAAAGAGTGAGAAAGCTGCTGTCAGGTCATTGGGAATGTTCCTGAGGAAATCTACTCCATATTTTTTTTTTTTTTTAGATAAGGTCTTACAGAGTAGGGGTGGGAGATGGAGATGGATTAAGCAAGACTCAAGAAAATTAAGAACGAGAGATTAAGAATAATTCCTGTGGCAAAGTTCATAGTCATTTTTTAATCAAGGACTAGGTTGGTAGATAGATACAATAATGGGTGGAGTGATTAAGAAAGAAAGAGGGTGAGGGACAGGAAGGGAGGGAGGGAGTGAGGTAGGGAGGGAGTGTGGGAAAGACAAAGAGACAAAGACAAACAAACACATGAACAAAACTCCACTCACCAAGCCCAGGAGGCAGAGCTGTGGCACTACTAGGATCCATTTGAAAGGGGTTAATCATCATCTGTGGATCCGAATGGTTGTCCAACTTCATGCCGGTCAAGCCGATGTTCTGAGCCAGGTAGTACTGGTAGAGCTCGGCTTCGGCTGGCGCCAGGCCCAGGTGAAGGTTGTGCTGGATCTGTTTCATGTTCTGCTGCAAAAGCATCATATTGTGCATGTGCTTCTCGCTAGTCATATGGATGCGTAGATTTCGTGCCACGTTGGTTTCATAATCGCATACCTCACAGCGCCAGGTCGGCTTCTGCTTTGGCTTGGATGGTGAGGGTGCGCTGCAGCTGCTCAGGCCGCCACTGGCTACGGGGGCCGTGTGGTTGTATGTGGGCTCTGAGCCGCCATTCTGCAGGTTTTGCACGTTATTTAGATGCTTGTCCGACTGCATATGGATGCTAAGGTTGCCTTTGGTGGTGGTGGAGTAGTTGCACACCTCACAGCGAAAAGGTTTGTAACCACATGTGTAACTCTCGCCCCGGGCTAGGCGCGGGTGAGCCTGCCCAGTGCGGCAGTACACACAGGAGCCGCCCGACTCTGGGTGCTTTTCTTTCATGTGGGCATCCAGTGTCTGCTGGTACTTGTAGTGCCAGTTGCACTTGGGGCACTTGAGCGTTTTACAGGAATTCCGCGAGTGCATCATGGTCATGTGGCCGCCCAGAGAGCGTGAGGACCCGAGCACAGTGTCACACTTTGGGCACTCAATGCCACTGCCCGGGGAGCCCTCTGCAGGGCCAGGAGTACTGGGCGTGCTGGGCGTGGCAGCATGCTGGTGCAGAGGGCCGGGGCTTTCGTCATCTCTTCGCATCAGATCAAGGGGGTAAGAGGGCGGTGTGCCATCTCTACCTCCGTTAGAGTCAGTGTAGTCTTTACTGCCTCCGCTGCAGTTGACAGAGTCATTGCTGCAGTCCCTGCTGCTGGCAGCATGTTTAACCTTCTCTAGGTCATCAGGAACAGTCACAGAAGAAGAAGAGCTACCCCTTTCAGTAAATTTTAGCACACTGGATGATAAAGGAGAAATGCTTTGGTTTAATAGAGGGAAATCTTTGCTACTGGTATTGTCCACTAGTTCATCTACACCATCATCATCAAGCTCATTTAAGTACATATCTTCGTCCTCCTCCGCATCGACTGCGTCTCCTGGTTCACTTTTGATGGGGAGCTCCCCATTAGAATGCAAAGTGCTAGCGTTCTTCTGCCGCTCACAGTTGCTCTCCTGGTCCCTAGCCCCTGGAGATGAGCAATAGAGGGAAGCAGAGCCAACAGGAGACTTAAGTGCTGAGGAGGGTGTTCCCCCAAGTGTTATCTCAGCCTTTGGCATTTGGGTACTCCTGGGCGACTGCTCTGCAGAGGAAGCTGAACTGGCACTTCCTTTCAAGAAGGCAAAACTGGCCTGCAAGGAATCGCCATTCTCCGCGTGTAAGGCGTTCCACAGGCTGCGAATGCCTGGATCAGGGCCCATGAAGTTTGCAGTAGAAAAGTGGGGTAACACAGAATTGGATTTTTTTGGTTCCAGAAAGCTTATAAGAGGTTCTTTGTCTTTGCCAATGCCCTGTATGATGGCAGAGACATATTTATTACTAAGGAGCTTCTGCTCCTCCTCGTTGAGGGTCATCCGATGATCATGCACAGCATGGGTTACAAATGACCTACTATAACCAAAAGACAGCTTGCACAAGAAACACATCAGAATGGGTTTCCTCTTCCCATCGCTTATGCAACCATCAAATTTGGACAAGTCCACATTGTTAGGAACATCTTTGGACACACAGGAGTTTTTGGCTGCGCCATCAATGGTAAGATAGTCTTTATCACTCTTGTGTCGGAGATCGTAGACACGGAAACTGTGCAACACAGGACCAACTCCTGCTAATGCTGAGGTATTTGGGAAAGCCTGATCGGCGGTAAATGGTTTCCCGAGGGATGAAGCAATGTGAAAAGTATTGATCACCTGTGGATAAAAGGACATGGGGGCAGTGGCAGACTGCTCAGTCTTGTCCCCGACACTGGTTTGGGATTTTGAAAACAGTGCTGGGGAAAACAGGCTTTTGACACCTGACTGGGCGTTCTGGACACTTTCTTTGGAGTCCTCGAGAATGTAAGCTGAGCCATCAGGCTGGTAAACGATCTCTCCTGTCAGGTTCTCCACATCACTGTCCTCGAGGTCACTGACCTCACTCTCGTTCTCGTCCTTCAGAAGGGGAAGGCGGGCGTTCGGGCAGTGGTGCTCCATGTATTTTTGTAAACTTGAGAAAGAAGTGGCACATTCGTTGCAGGGGATCTCTTTAGTGGAGGCGCCCGGAGCGGCAGCAGCATTCTCTGCGCTCGATCCCAATGCAAACTCTCGCCGGTTCTCGTCAGTCCTTAGGTTGATGTCCGCAGGGCTGTTTTCCTTGTCAGGCTCCATCCCAGGGACTTTCTCTGGCACCTCATTATCAAGATGTGGCGTTTCGCGTAGCTTTGATAGCTTCTGCCCATTTTCCTGCCATGAAAGAGAAGGGGAGTCACAGGTTTCCATGGCAATTGCTACATGGGGATCTCATTTCATCCAGTCTGTCAGGGACCTGTATTAAAAAAAAAGGAGAGAAAGAGAGAGAAAACAGTTTAGAACACGTACAGCGATAGGAGATCACATGATCTACCACACGATCCAGAGTACAGCACTCCTGCATTTTCAACATAAAAACCAGTCATAGCTTCAAAACCTGGTGTGCAAGTGGAAGTCCAAAAAAAATTCAAATCACCACCGGTTTGGTTCCTGTGTTTCTGATTTAATCAGCCTTCTCCCTCTGAAGGATCGAGCAGGTATTTAACAAGCCCTGATTACGGTCCCATTCGAATTCTAGCCCATGCGCTGACCTAAAATCAGTCCAAAATCTAATAAATATTTTGCACACACACACACACACACGTACACACACCCACACAAATCATCCTTAGGGGACCAGCCAATGATTTAATATTTTTTTCTTCATTTTCTTTACTTGGCATCTTGCAAAAAAATAAATAAAAATCCTGGCACATAAGAAACACCATTTGAAATACCATTGTGATGTTATCAATCTTGGAAGGTTGCCCATCTTTCAACCGTCACTGCTTCAATCAGGCTCTCTCCAGGCTTTCACAAATCATACGTGTGCCTCACTGATGAAAATCTTTCAATCATTTTTTTTCTCTTCTGCACCTCTCTCTCTCTCTCTCTCTCTCTCTCTCTCTCTCTCTCTCTCTCCACAGGGCTGGAATCACATATGATCATGAATATGATTCAGGTCAGGAATGCAGATGTGAAGCCCGAATATCGACCCGGACATTTCAGGAAAAAAAAAAAAAGAGTCTCCGTCGTGTCACATGGATCGAGCTACAACATGAAGGCTAATGATGATAGCATCGCTAGCCTGGAGCTAAATTACAAAAATAACCAATGCTAGCACTTATTGCAAATATCGTAGCTCTTAATGTAGCTTTAATGCTAACGTACAGTATGTTTGACTGAGAAGCGATGTCGGATTAATTACTTTAATGAACGAAGCATGCTGGTAGAGGTGCGGCGGTAATGAGAGAAAAATATAACACACCGTATACGACGCGAGTAAAAATAATTGCGATATGAAATATGCAAATGACACTGTCTAATCTTAGTGCAAAATTAGCAATACAAAACAAGCTTCCTCCTCCTAAAAAACAAACAAAACAAAAACAAAAAAAACAGACGGGAGTAGGTGGGCCAGCATTTATGCAATCCTGCAGGAATGTGTGTCTAAAAGCAGGTTTGGCGGCGAGGCCGGGCCCAGATTACAGCCCTCTCCTGTGATCGTTTGTGCATCTCCCCTGTAAGATCACAAGGCACCATCACAAAGCCAGCAGCTGTGTCTTCAGAGCCTGTGGGTGCAGGGGAGACAGTGTGTGTGTGTGTGTGTGTGTGTGTGTGTGTGTGTGTGTGTGTGTGTGTGTGTGTGTGTGTGTGTGTGTGTCAGTGTCAGCCATACATGGCACATTCCTGCCACATTCGGTCTTGGGTGCTTGTCATAAAATGATGACCATCACATGATGGACTCAGCCTCACAGTCAGGACGTGACGTGTCTGTTGCCGTTCGAGTCTTTAGCTTTATCAAACGTTTTGTGAAATTTTTAGCAGACGTAACCACAGCACCGTGTTCACTCGTTTTTTTCTTCGCAGGTGTAAATTAACAAAGCTGCGTCTGTTTAATGCTTTTATATCCAGCAATTTAAGTTGTAGATCAAGCGTAAAGTCGGGGACGGACGTTTCGTCCGAAGAGGGAACATAACCGATAAATAACGATGTTAAAAATTCTCTAAACTTTTTAACGTTCGCGCAGAATCAACTACGAAAGTCCCGCGACTCTCTGAACCTCACCGCGTCCGTTCGATCCTCGGGTGCGATTCTGTTTTTCACCGTGACTCGACACGTCCGCTGACACGGACCCCGAACAAAGGCGCGAACGTTCGAGCTAATCCGACTAAAAACTTCAGTCCGCTAACTTCTATTTAAATTCTTTCGATTTTTTCAAGCGATTCTTCTTCTTTTTTTTCTTTGGAAATCCGACACATCACTCCCACACGAGGTGACTTAAGTGTGAAGCACTTTTTCCTCTACCTTTTTTTTACTTTCTCGCTCTTTCTAAACCTACAAAGAGAAGGCTGAGGGGAAAAAAAAGTGCTCCTGAATACAAAGACCTTTCCCTCAGAACAGAAAGGACTCTGAAAACAATGAGGACAGGTCTGTCTGCATGGAGAAACAGTTCCCGGTTTTCCCATTGGAACAAAGCGACGGCAAACAGTGTTTCTACCTCAGGTTTTTAATTAAGACTGTCCCGGCCCCCTTCTCGCCACGGTCCGTGGAGACGCGGCCCTGTGAAGTGATTAAAAAGAATGTGATCTGATCAAGAGAGAGGAATAATGGGGCAGGAATGCTCGCTTCGTCGCAGTGCTAAGTTCTTGGGAAAAGACGGCCGAGGGACTCTTTCGGCTATTGTTTTTCTTTGCCGCCTCCCCCTCGGTCACCCCTTTCTTTTTTTTAAGGAGCTCACCAAGAAGGACAGCAGGCTTTTTTTTTTTTTTTTTTTTAACTTCTAAGCTGAGGATTTCACTTGCTCTTTTTCTCCACTATAAGATTCATTCCGTCTTTTAAGTAAAGAAGATACACGGGTTAAAAAGTTAGAGCGCTTAGAGAACATGCGGAGGGGAAAACAAAAAAAAACAAAAATACAAAAAAAAAAAAAAAAAACTTGTGAACTATACCGTGTTTAGTAAAGGTCATCCCCCCGAGTCGTCTTCGGGGTTTTTTTTTTTTTTTTTTTTTTTTTCCTTCGCTAAATCCTCTATCAAAACGTCATAGTGAGTTAGGCAAAGACAATAAGGAGTCACGGTGTGAGTGGAACCCGGTCAGAGGCTGTGAATAGACCTTCGTAAGAGTAATTATACCTGTTTATTTGTTGCCAAGCCGAAGAGAAATCCATCAAAGAGGTATTATCTGAACATCAACAGCTTCTCTGGCTTCTTAAGACGCACCGGGGAAGAAGGGGGGCGGGTGGTGGTGGTGACGGTGGTGGTGGGGAATCAGGGATAATTCTTTCTGATTTAAAGAACCCGTGCGTAAAAGGATTCAAAAAAAAAAGAGGTAATATTTGTGTATTCGTTTTGTTTTGTTTTTCTGTAGCCTTTTTGCTAAGTCTGTTCTCTCCTTGAGGTGTAACAGTAGAAGCAGCAGGACTCGGCGGTGTCACAGATACGTTTAAGGCCCTCATTTTCAATAGACACCGTATCATTACCGCCGGGTGTGGCGCGATTCTGTGGTGGCGTACGTGTAGCACGGCAATCTTTTTATACAAATTACCTGTCCACAAAATTGCCCTTAGGAAATAAATTCAAACAACACTGACATCGATACAAATCTGTAATCGTGCCTGATGTGAAAAAAAAAATAATAATCTACCTGCACAATCACGAAAAAGACCCTCAAAGCTGTGACCACAGATATGTACATATACAGATATATATATATATATAGACAAACGTGCGTATATATAACATATGTTACGTGTTAATTCTGCTTAAAAAAGACACTAAAAAAGAGAAAAGAGGAAAAGCACTGCTTTGTGGAGTTCTGCTCCGTTCCACGACCCCCTCACCCATTTGAAAACTTTTACCATGAGGGCCTGGTATCAAAGGGAAACATAATCTACATAGCTAATGTCTCTCCCCCTAAATTCAAAGCTGCAATTTTTCTTTGCCTAGCAATCTGGAAACACTCTGGAGTTAATTACGACTGATTCGAAATGAACCGCACAAACAAAGGCCAGTCTATGTCCAGACAATTATACTGCATTAACCGGCTTAGAGCTTCCTGCTGATGTTGCCCGGGTTCTTCTGCCTCGCCTGCACGGCCGCCATTAACGAGGGCCGGCGCACAAGAATGTGTGACGACCTCTCGTGACACGGCGCAAACTTTCAGCCCGAGTCGCCACAAAGGGGAGAAGGTAATTAAGTTTGAAAGAAAAGAGCTCTCGCAACAAACAATGGCGCTGTGTCTCTGGAAGAGCGAGGGAGGGAGGTGGAAAAGGGAGGGGGGGGGGCTGAAAAAGAGGGGGGGAACGAAAGAGAGAGAGAGAGAGAAAGAGAGAGAGAGAGAGAGAGAGAGAGAGAGAGAGAGAGAGAGAGAGAGGAAAAGAAAAAGAAGAAAAATCATTAACATTCACAGGAACTGTTAGGAGAGAGGGAGAGAGAGAGGGAGAGAGAGAGAGAGAGAGAGAGAGAGAGGGCAGGGGCAAAGAGGGGAACACTAGCTGGCACTTTTTTTCTGAGCAGGTTCTCCGCTAGCCTTCCTCTTTAAGCCTTTTACTTCACCCCACATCTGGTTTCATGTCTTTTCTTTCTGGTGCCCATGTGTGCCCAAATATGACCCACCTCCACATCTCTCTCTCTCTCTCTCTCTCTCTCTCTCTCTCTCTCAGTTCGTTTGTAAAGTGAACGCCAACACGTTTTTTTTTTTACTTCAATTACACCTAAGAAGCGGCGATCTGGAATATATATAAATATATAATAATAAAAAAAAGGAAAGCGTGCATCTGCTCGTCCTCCCACCTGAGACACATCAGCACTCTGTACTGTAAATTCTGCAAAGAAAAAATGTCTCGAATGCAAATCAGTGCGTTATCCTACTTTTTTAGTGTCCTCCTACCGCCTGTGAGGATTTGAGCTTAATTAGCTGAGAGGATATGTTATTTGGAGAGTACAGCACTTTAATGACACATACACACGTGGACACACACACACACACACACACACACACACACACACACACGGAGGCTCATGTGAGAATGAATACATGCTTATTCTCAAAGGAGGCACTGAGGAAAATTAGCACTGGTTACTCTCTTATTCATCGGCTCGATGTCGAAACGGACTCGTGATGTCCTCACATGAACGAATATGTTTACTTTCTGCTTTGACAGGGGAAAAACATCTCAGTTTTTTTTTCTTTAGAGTGTGTGTGTGTGTGTGTGTGTGTGTGTGTTTTCCATGCTCAACAAGAAAAAATCTAATTGCAGCTTTGCCAGCCTCATGCTCCCTAATCACCCTCTCTTTGTCTAGTCCATGCAAAGCAGGATTAGAATTAAAATGATGACTGACTAATCCCTTGATTTCCCTGTGCTAAGTAAATATTAATCTACTGGTCAATCGTGACTTTGTAAAAGGACGACATGTATATACGGAAAATAAAAAGGCGCTTATACCGGTTATGGAAATCATCTGCTTTACATGCGCCATATCTTTGTTGTTTTTTTTGGGGGGCGGAATCGATATGCAGGATGATTTTGGAAGTCGTGACAGAATCGGGGGTCTGATGAAGTGACTGGGATTTTAAATACATGCAACCGGGAATGAAGTGAAGTGTTTGTGGTCTTCACCAACTACGAACACTACCGACGTGCTGCTGTTGGACAGAGCATGAAGATAACTGAGCAAACATGGCCCATATGCCTGCCAGGCACACACACACACACACACACACACACACACACACACACACACACTCTCTCTCTCTCTCTCTCTCTCTCTCTCTCTCGCTGCATCACATAATTTGTGATCTCTTCATCATAAAATCCATCTGATTTATTTATTTATTTGTTTGTTTTCTGATTCGACAGCCCGGAGTCTCAACCATTACGCTTTAACCAGCCGGAGGCGAGTGTTCAGGCCTCCACTCCATCCATCCGGCGCCGTCATCATCGCTCTCGTGAGGTCTCTTTCAGAGATGAGCACTAGACGCTTTCTTTTAATTACAGCCGCTGGTCTGATTTTGACCTTTCTGCACTGTCATTTTTCCAGGAGAAACAATAAAGGTTTAAAGTTTAAGGCCCTTCGGTAAAGGCGGTGCTCTGCGAATCCCAGTCCTGTAATTATCTGCTATTATAAACATAATCACAGGCCAGGTATCCATGCACGCATTCCAAGCCTGTTAGCTAGACACAAATCGGAGAATTCTGCACCGGAATATTTCAAAACACGTGAGTAAAGTCGCTCGTAACGTACGGACGCGTCGGACGTGGGCCGACCCGCCGATATCTGTCATTTCTGGAGCCAGAAAATTACTAATTAACTTAAAGTCTGGGCTTATATTTAATTAGAGCGCTCTCCAAATGAACTTTAGACCAAAGGCATTTGCTTTTTTAAACAAACGTCGTACCGACAGCTGTTGCGAGTTTACCCTTCGCAATAAAAAAAAAGTTTCGAGAGCCTTCGTGGGGACGACGCTCCGTTTGGTGAGAGATGGAGTGTTCCGTTTGAAAATTGTACATTTTAATTGGTTTCCACTCCAAACAAACAACTGTCATATGTAATTAGCATGGGCTTAGATTAGGACCGCGATATTCCATTATCAGATCAACCCGAATGTCACGCAGCGTTCCGACCCAACTGGCTCGGGACCAGTCGACTTCAACAAATCGGTCACGGTGTCCCATTTGCTTCCTAACAGAGCCAGAAATAAACAACTCACTACAATAATAGCTATTTTTTCCTCCTTACACTCAGGTTTAATTCGTTAATTAAAAAAAGATTTGTAAGTTAGATGAAAAGCGCACGCAGGACGAAAACTATCCGAGTCGCCGTAACGGAGAGCGGCGTTAAAAAAAAGACGCCGATCTTTTCGCCGTCGGCGCCGTTCGTGGGTCCGATCCGGCCTGAAAGATTATCAGAGAAAGGAAGGCCTCTGTGTTTTATGTGTCTCGGCTGGTGAAAAGGCCTGAATGAGATGTTAGGGGGATTTTAAGGTCAATGAGAAGTTGGAAGAGAAAACAAAGCCGGCGTCAGCAAAACCGCCGCTTAATTAAAGCAAAGAAAACACATTACTTCTAAAGTCCAGGAAGTTAATACTCAGGATTTGTACTGTTGTGAAATGTCATGCAGTAATAAGCAAGAAATCTGCAATGAAAATCAAATGTCCACACACACACACACACACACACACACACACACACACTCACACACACACTCTCTCACACACACACACACACACACATATCTCCTCTACATATCCTTCACTATACAGGAAAGCCCTGGTGTGGATAATATCCTCTCCCCTGCTCCGGCTCCCTCCACCTCCACCTCCACCCCCACCCCCAGCTCCGTGTCCTTTACATAGTGCCTCTGATTTGATTTTATTAAAAACCACCCTGACTGACCTCAGTTTCTCCTAATGACTTTTTCATACATTTCCGAGCATCGTTGTTTGTTACCCTTCTAAACTTTCACCACTGTCTGTGATAATTCACATCTTTACCGCAGGGTCGTCACGTGAATAATAACAACAACGGAGGAAATGAAACTTTTCCTAAAAGCCAAAACTCGAATTGAAAAAGCTGCTTCATCATTCAGAACAATCAGAACAATCCTCTCTGCCTCTGTTCTTTTCTTTTCTTTTTATTTCCTTCTTTTTCTTTTTCTGCCTGGACTCTCTGACGCGAACCGGACCGACATGACCGTTCATTTTCTCCCGCGCGACGAGGTGAGCTACGGCGGCACCTCCAACACCTCCACTACGGAGTGTCCGTTTTAAAGCGAATAATTAGAGACGATTCCAGTGCAGATGTCAGACTGCTGCAGTGAGACAGGATATGAGAAGTCTAGCATTAAATAAATACTTCTGTGGAGACGGCAGCTGCTTCTCCTGACCTCGGGCCTAAAACACAAACAGCGGGCAGGGATCGTGTCTGGAAAGCTGCTTGTTTCTCCATGAACACACACACACACACACACACACACACATGTGGCATGACCAGGGCTAATATCCCCAGCTCATTGTCCTGAGCTAACTAAGCTTCATGAATATTAATGAGGGCAGACTCTCACTTATTTGTTTACATAAGGCACGACCGGTCATCCATATTCAATTACGGTCTCATCGGTCTTCTCATTCAGAGGGAATAATCAGAGCCCTATGCAGATGGGATTGAAGAAGAAGGTGCATGAACACATGTTCGAACATTTCAGGGAAATTCCGTCTCCCCCGCAGGTCACTGATCCGAACTGCACCCCTTCAGACGAGGGCAAAGGGCTTTGAACTTATTCAGGAGAATGACGACGTCCGTAAAACAAACAGCGACACGAATCTGTCGCCGACGGTCGATAAGAGAACCGTCGGACTTCTGGTTTAAAATGACAGGCTGCAGATCAACAATGTCGATGAAAAGGATTCGAAGACGACTTCCGTCTTCGTCGTGAAATTCGGCCGAAGTTTAAAATTTTATTTGTTTATTTTAAGGACGATAAAAATATATAGTTTTATGCTGAGAACTAAAAATATAGGCTCAAAGCTCGAGTTTCAGGAAAATGACAATTATTTCCTCATTTCTTGTAGTGTCCACGTGCTCCAAACACACACACACACACACACACACACACACACACACACACACACACACACACACACACACACACACGTGTGTGCCAAGTAGCCCCTGAGCTGCTAGCATCCTCCGCTGTCAGGAGGCTTTGCTAATGAAAGAAAACCCCGCCATCCAGGCCATGCTTGGGTTGTCAACCCTGATTGGTCGAAGCAGCTCCCTGCCATGGCAGCGGGGAGGGCGGTGCGCTCCGATTAAACGAGTGCAGCATCTCTCTCTTTCTCTCTCTCTTTTCTGAACCTCGCAGGATTTCATACACAGCTCTGGGCCAAATGATTAACATACATGGTCCATCATGTTGATCTCTGCGCATAATTCCCTTTTTAACTGGAATAAAGGCATGAATGTTGCATGCGCTATAACCCCCCAACACACACACACACACACACACACACACACACACACACACATACACACACACGTCTTTTTTCTTTCCCTCGTTTTTTTAATATCCTGTACAAGAGGCTTCATGCCAAGTGGGAGAAAGCATGAGAAGAAGAAGAAGAAGAAGAAGAAGAAGAAGAAGAAGAAGAAGAAGAAGAGGAAGAAAAAAAATCCCCAGCTCCTAGACGAGACGTGGGGGCCGACAGAAAAAGTAATGCGATCCCAACTGGCCGAAGACCAAGAGCAACAAAAACATTTAGATAACCGTGTTCAATAATGAAAGTTTTCAGTGAGGACAGAAATTACATTTCCTCACGATAACAAGGCCTTCCCATAACAAGGCTCGCAAAAACGTCCAAAACGCCCGTGTGCTCATCACTCATGCGCGTTCGCACGTCGGGGGCCATCTGTAATTCTATTAGCTTCCTTTTTTACGAAGGCAGAGGCGTTTTTAACAGCATCCATGCTACAGGGGACAAAGAGAGGGAGGACTCTCATGCGCATACACCATTCGATTGGCAACAAGTCAACATCTGGTAAAGCGTGTCGGTGCGCCGGCTCGTCCAGTCAGACATTAAAGCATGACCTGTCTCACTGAGAAGGGCCTCTTCAAAAATGCAGACGGGGACCATTCTGCGTGGCGCGTTCCCCTTTCACAGGGCTGGAACATTCACATTGCTACCCTTCACGACGAGTCAAAGCGGACTTCCGTCTCTCTGCTGGAAATATTAATGCTGGGAGAAGAAGAAGAAATCGCTTTGTCCTCACAGCACACACTGGGTGTGTGTGTGTGTGTGTGTTTGTGTGTGTGTGTGTGTGTGTGTGTGTGTGTGTGTGTTTGTGTGTGTTGTTCCATTGTCACGTCCAGGTTTCGGCCGATTTGACGTGTTTAAGTCTCACGCCAGCGTGATGACATCATCGAATCAGATATGAAACAGACAAACGGACTTTTATTTAAATACAGCGTTCCGCTTTCTTTCTTTTTTTTTTTTTTGAATATAAAAATAATCACACTTACATTTTATCAATAAAAACACCTCGATGCGATTTAATACCTGCGATATTGAGTGCCTGGCCTTCCTATTGTGTCTAAACGCTGCTGCATAAAGCAGCCAGAGCCTCTATTTACTAGCGGAGAGAGGAGGCCATTACCATACATATTACTTCACGTAATGACAAAATCTGCAGGCATCTTGGGAGGCTCCTGGAATATGAAGCCGCGTGCTTGTTGTCTCGAGTCCTCGACAAACGCATCTTTAGGGAGAGCTGGCCCAGAAATAAAGAGAGAGGCAGGCAGCGTTTTCTCCCGGCTTTCATCTCAGTCACTCAGTCATCCATTCAGTGGGCCATTCAAAACCACTGTGCATTATGCAAAAAAATGCTAATCCTTTTCCGATGCTTTCACACTTGTACAAACCCCCATTCCCCCCAGTGAAAAGCAATTATATCAGTTTACATTTCTGTCAAAAAACAGGATTAATGCATGAGTACTAGCAATGCGGAGGGTTTCCCCCAGTACTAGCTAACGGAAACTAGAGATTTTTTCGAGATGCCTTTCTTTTCGCTCCACCTCGAAAAAAAAAAAAGAAAAAAAAAGTGGAGAGGCTCTAAGAATGTTATTTAATTAGCTGAAGGGAAAAGAAGAGAGTTTTAGTTGCTGTGGAAACTCTTGCCTGACCCGACCTTCTCTGTGCAAGGCCCGAGCAGAATGAGATCCAGTCTGGTCTTTTAATCAGAAACAAATTATGGAAGAATGTTGCCAGGTTGGATGATCCCATGCGCAGTCTCGTTGTCTCTGCGCCCGTACGTCAGGCGCCATGACAAACGATGCAAGCGAAAGGAAAGTCCACCTCTTTTTCGCCCGCCCGCCCGCCCCCCCA
Organism: Tachysurus fulvidraco; assembly: GCF_022655615.1. Taxonomy (NCBI): domain Eukaryota; kingdom Metazoa; phylum Chordata; class Actinopteri; order Siluriformes; family Bagridae; genus Tachysurus; species Tachysurus fulvidraco. Next base: position 16,263,471 of record NC_062542.1, on the reverse strand, counting down.
GAGCTGAGATTTGCATATGCAAATTCCCACACACGGGAAGCGTGTATAAACAAGTGTCATTGTGAGGCGGATTACTCTGGGATGTGTGTTTTTTTTTTTTTTTTTTTCTTTTTCATTTTAAAGGAGGGGTGTCTGTATACTGGGCCATTAGTCAGCACAATTAACCCTGTCTCCGTAGAGACTAATGAAATTTTGCTATGGTATGACTTAAATTAGATAGCTGGTTATGCGTTTCCACAATCCAACTCCGAATCCATTATTTGCCCCAGGAACAATGAGGCGTTTGTGCTCGGCTGATCTGTGCCAGCTGAACAAACCCTCTGAGCTGACAATTTGCATATGTTAATATAATTAAGCACTAATTACACGAAACTTGCACGCATTCACTCACACTTTCCACAGGCGCTGCGGAGCCCGAACCTAATCCGAGCGTTTAACCCTTCAGACGGCCACTAAGCGAGGAAGAGGAAGGGATAGAGGGGGGCCTCGGCCTCGTCCGTAATGGCCTCGGGGCTGACACCAAACGGCCCCTGCTTAATACATTAAGCCAGCTCCTGACTTCTCAGCTTTCTCCAGAGCGGAGTGTGCTCTGCAGCCTCCTAACCGGACCAAATTCAATTGGGCCTGCAACAAAAGCCCCACAGTTCCTCCGCCAACAATGTGATAATTTTCTCAACGCTGTCCGTGGAATCATCAGGACCGCAGACACACAAACCCAGAGACAGAGGTGGTCTTTATTAAACATGCAGCGCAAGGCAAATCCACATCAAGCACAAACAAATCACTCACTACTCCCGTTTCTTGACGAGCCAGCACTCAGCGATGAGTGCCATGCTTTTTCCCCCCTCCTTAAAATTAAAAATAAGTCATGTTTGATGTTCGATTTGACAGGTATAACTTAAACATGTCTCACACGCACTGACAAACATTTCCTTAGCAAAACAGACAAGGAAAAGATCCTCATAACATCACACCCAGATGTGAGACGATGTGCGGATTTTCAGACGGTAAAGAAATCTTTAAGGGAATCAAACAGCCGTGGTCAGATTAAAAGGGCCTTTTGTCCTCATCTGTCTGCATTTCTTTTAGCAGGCTAAATTAAGCGAGTCTCTTCAAAAGGTGTAAGATGAGACAAATGGGAGAAAAAAAATGTTCTATCGCATCTGAAATTCATGCAGCTGTGCAGAATGTAGTCCAGATGGTGCAGGAGGATCGGAGAAAAAACAAACACCTGATGACGGACAGCGAAAGCTTAGAGGATCACGATAACGCTGGGGTTAAAGAAAACAGAAATAAACCTTTCAACTGCTCTACTGTACAGGACAGAGCGTAATGAATTTCCACAGACGCAAATGTAATAACACACCATTTTTGTGTTTTCGGAGCCTGAGGTTTCAAGCCATTGCTAAATGCTTAATATCGTGCTAAAGCAAAACCTGTATTTTTGCTGAGTGCTTCTTAAAAGGCCTTTTAAGGAAAATATACACTACACACATTTCCCGTAGGAGGAGGGAAAAAAAATCAGTAGGGAATGGACATCTTTTGTTTATTCATGGTGCTTTCCGAAATATGTGCATACATTATGCTGTGTGTGTGTGTGTGTGTGCGTGTGTGTGTTAATTATTACAGCAGTGTTTTAGCGTTCAAATAGATCTCTGGTCATCGCAGAGCCTCTAAGCCAAGCCGAGTGTGTTAATGTCACAAAGGCAGAAACTGTCGAGCCCTGTGCACTGCCTTGGGATTTTCAGTGTTGAACAGCCTTGTAGCAACCGTCGCTGCTGTGGGGGATTTTAAATCATTCGGCCTTTTCCATTAGACTCGAGACTTATTGAGGTGGAAACCATAAAATATGAGGAAGGGAAATTTAATCCTTGAAATATTGATTTGCACATTAATATGGTATAGGCAGAGGGCAATCTGGCTTCATGGAAATGACACAATTTTCGACCCTGAGCAAATCGGATAGCTCAGAAACACATCTGAATATCAGGAGGCATTACAAACCAGGTTTGGAAAGCTCTACAGATTTAATCTGAAACGCTCTACGAGGTCCTCGTCTAAGAAATATGCAGATTTCCAAGCGACAAAACGGTACTCGGAGCAAATCCACAGGCTACGTTTGTGCCTCAGATATAGTGCCGAAAATATGTGATATAATAATGTAATAATAATGTCTAGCATTTTAGCAAATATTAACATCTTCTATGAATAACAACATTTTGCATATGGGTTAAGAAGGTTTATGGAAATACGATCCGATGTGACTGAATTTACATAATTAGCTGAATTTTGCTGTTAGTACACAAGCGACACTGCAGGTTGAGCCAATAACACAAAGTAAACAGAAAAAAAATCGAAAAAATATTTAGAATAATGCAGTAACCGATATACCGAGATATAGAAAAGGAAAAGGAAGAAAGAAAATAAATAGCAGAAAAAAATCTATCAGAAATGTATTTAGTGCAATCGAGAATTTTGAAATATGTACAAATAATAAACGAGTTTATTCATAATAATAATAATAACAATAATAATAATTATTATTATTGTTATTATTATTATTGTTATAATAATAATAATAATAATAATAATAATAATAATAATAATAATAATAATAATAATAATAATAATCCAAACGAGAACATTTGTGAATATATCCTAATCAATTCAGAATTACAACGCAATCTAAAAATACACAAAATAGAGAATTATTATTATTTTTATTTTTATTTTTAAAGCGTTTAAATAGAAAATAAACTGATCTCGCTTAACGCAGGTTAGAAAAAGAAATAGTTTTTTTTAACAAGATAAATAAAGTTAAAGATTATATCCGTGCCGTCCATAAAGCATGAGCATTTTTTGATCATGTAGAAAACGCAAAACACAATCACACACCGATTTTCACACACACACACACACACACACACACACACACACACACACACACACACACACACACACACACACACACACACACACATATCACACACACATATCACACACACTGAAACACAGCCCAACTCCCGAATCTCTGCCGGTTTTTATCCTGCGCTCTCTTCATCGATCCCGGCGTGTCACCGTCGCCCCGTTTCCAATCGGAGCCGAGAACCTCAAACTGGCCCGCAAGCAACGACACACACACACACACACACACACACACACACACACACACACACACACACACACACACACACACACACACACTTGACTCCATCCTTGGATCTCTAAACCCGGTCTCGTAAAACACAGCCACTGAAAACTTGAGGCGTGTAAAGCTGAAGAGAATAACGCAGTAACGGTAAAGGGGAAAGCAGCGAGATGCCTCCACGGAACAAGAGGATGGAACTGAAAACAAAAAGAGAAATGGTAGCCTACCCTAAAAACACGGAAGCGGCGCTGATCAACACGCGTGTGTGTGTGTGTGTGTGTGTGTGTGTGTGTGTGTGTGTGTGTGTGTGAGAGAGAGAGAGAGAGAGAGAGAGAGAGAGAGAGAGAGAGAGAGAGAGAGAGAGAGAGAAACGTCGCGGTCCGGTTTTGAATCTGGGATTTCTCCGAATTCTTGCTTTTCCTCCAAAGCAAGTCCACGCGTGTTTTTCGCGTTATCTCATCCCCCCCCCCCCCCCCTTCTGTGTGGCTTCGTCTCTCTCTTTTCTACAGGGCATCGGAACGGCAGGTATAAACAATGACATGGAGCTACATTGTTAGGACGCAAAAACACACCAGGAACTGTTTGGTGTATGTGTGTGTGTGTGTGTGTGTGTGTGTGTGTGTGTGTGTGTGTGTGTGTGTGTGTGTGTGTGTGTGTGTGTGTGTAAAGCGGTGTGGAATTGCCTGGACTCAGTCTCCTGTTCTAAAGGTTTGGTTCTCCAACATGGTGCAACTCTGTGTTGTTGAAGAAGCGACATGGTCAGATCACACATGTGGCACAAAAACGCACTGTTTGTGCGTCCTGCTATATTTAGCCCTCATCTACACAAAGTCAAAGCGGATCAGAAGGTGAACATCAAGATTGGACTTTAAAAAAAAATCAAGTGCGTATTTTAAGCTAAAAAAATAAAAAGTTCCGTGGTGTCAGTCGAAGCTACGGGATATCGGCTCCGTGACAGCTCTTAAACAGGGCAACTAGTACAACCCGATGTTAGACCGCTAAATATCGCTATACTTTAAAGGGGGAAAAAGAAAAGATCAATATCCTGTCTGACCCGAATCTTACACCAACTACTCCATGAAAGTTGTAGAAAAAAACTTACTCGTCCCCCCCGCAGCTTCCTCCGCTCCTTCTCGCGAAATGTTCTGCTTTTTCGAAGAAATCACATCCAAAGAGAGCGAAAGTTGGTAACAAAAAAAAGGAGAAAAACTCAATAATCCTCCAAGTATCTTGGAAAAAAAAATAAAAATGATTTAAAAAAAAAAAAACACGTATACCCCAGCCGTAAATAAGGACCGGCTGAGAAAAAGAGATAGAAATATAGATAGATATATAGATAGATAGAAAGAGAGAGAGAGAGAGCTAGAGAGAGCGAGTCGATCCTCTGGGTCCGCTCGGTAAAAGCCGCGCCGACGGCCGCCTCGCGCTTTCGGTTGTGTGGCGACAGAGAGGGGGGTCTCAGGGAAAAAAGGAGGGTCGGAAATGAAAATCCGATATGTCTTTATTCGGCTAATTATTACGGTTTAAGCCCTGTTTTTTTAAAGGAAAAAAAAATGGCTGATTAAGTTGAGTGCGCATGTCTGTGTGTGTCTATTCCCGATATGCACTCTGGTAATGAGAGAGAAAGAGAGAGAGGGAGAGGGAGGGAGGGAGGGAGAGAGAGAGGAGAGTGAGGGAGAGAGAGAGGGAGGCGTAATTAGTGAGGTGATCAACAGTCTCCGCATTGCAAACGACGCGCTGGTGCAACTTGGTAAAGGAGATTCAGACTATCGCGATACCTACGTCCGGTCAAAAGGGGGGGCCATGGAGATGGTGGTGGGCAAACACCAACAGCAATCTGATGAACATCCTCTACAACAATAAGAGCACTTTTAGAAGTCATTACTGCTTAAAAAAAGATGACGTTGTTATACGGAGAGGGGGGAAAAATCAGCATGCAAGCCGAGGCGGATTGAGCCACACATGCGCGTTTTAAACAGCAAAATATTTCCAGCTCACAAATAAAAGTGTTCCAGATGATCAGTAACATTCTGCACTTTCACATATGTCAGGTATCGCACCCGATCAAATACTCACGAACACAAAAAGCACAAAACATACCTCAGTGTTAATGACACAGTGCGTGTGTGTGTGTGTGTGTGTGTGTGTGTGTGTGTGTGTGTGTGTGTGTGTGTGTGTGTGTGTGTGTGTGTGTGTGTGTGTGTGTGTGTGTGTGTGTGAAGGGCAAAAATGATCACGGAGAACAATAATGGAGAAAATAAATATATAAACATAATGAGGCCTGATGCTTTATTAAACTGCAGTTAGATCGTTTGCGCGCGTGTCTAGATAATGTTTTGTGAGTAAAAACACGTAGCTGAGATCTGATCTGAGTCACTTTAATAAGTCAAATATATTTTTTAAAAATTAGACAATGTAAGTACAATATTGCGATGCAGCAATTTGAATAGAATAAAATGAGAGCGTATTTATATTTATATAACCCACTGCAGCTGAATATAGTGCAGCAAAGCAGATCAATGACATAAACTACAATTTCTTTTTATTGTTACCTTTCTGTTTATGTTACATAAACCAGGCTACAGGCTTGATGCTTAATCCATAAATGCTAATTCTGTAGGAATCAATAACTCAAGCAGGTTTCATGGCAAACTTCACATGCAGCTTTGCACTAAACAAAAACGGGCCTCCAAAAATAAGCTACAGTAAAAAAAAAAGAAGAAGAAGAAGAAGAAGAAGAAGAAGAAAGAAATAAAGAAAGAAAGAAAAAAGAAAGAAAGAAAAAGGAAAAAATTGAGCTCTGTATTCACATCCTTAAAGTTTTAGATCATGCCAAGACTCAGGACTCGAGTTCTCTGTGTAGTTTTGGTTTCCAAATGCTGAAGAAAGCAGAGAGAGATCGGCTGTGCTTTGTGGGGGGAAAAATCGAAGGCGGTTTGAGTTGAGCTCGGGATCTCATGGTCAGGAGAAGCGATGAGGTCGGTGATAAGGATGCTGTGAGCTGTGCTGGAAAAGCGCGTGCCCTCGGACCGCCATGTCTGGACTTTACGGGTCTTTTGGTCAGCGGAGGCGTGAACTCTTTTGGCCCCCAGATCCACTTTTTTTTTTAAACACCCGAGGGGCAACTGAGCCGACTGTAGCCTACACACAGGCACTATGGGCAGCGGGAGACTCATGAACACACGGAGAGCTTGATTTTTATTTAATTTTTTACCTTCACGAACTACAAACGCGTCGATGCGAAGGTCATTTCTCAGGTTTGCATTTCCGAGGAAGACTTTCAAACTTACCGATTTTAAAGGACTTCTTTTGCATGTCATTTACATCGCATCGTTGCATGTTTTTGACGGATGATGATGTGCACGTGGCTGCTGTTTACACACTTCCAGGCATTTTTTTAATGCGGTTTCTCTCAAATTGTTTTTATTTTTGCATTTATTTGTTTATTTTTTTCACGATGAAATGGACAAAGTAAGTCGAATTTAAAAGGCTGATAGCTTTCTTATGCACTTCCAAATCTAACCCTTTACCCTTTTCTGCAGCTCTACTGCACTATTTCTCTGAGCTGTTTGTAACCAAACGAGGTGTTTATATAATGCTTAATTTTTATTTATAATCTAGAAAAATGTATCATCTTAAATAAGCGTTTACGGTGTTTTGTTTGTTTGTTTGATTGATTGTTTTTATATAGAAAAGTCTAAGTGTATGATGTGTATCATGACAGCGGTTACATATTTATATAGATCTCTAATTGTAATAAAAAATTTTAAAACCAGAAGAAAATCCGATTGTCTAAATAATCTCAGCGATTTTTATTTTTGTAAAATGTTTTAAGAAACGTGTTTAAGAACATAAACCGTTAGATTGTATATTAAGGGATGTGTTTTGTTTGGACTGATAATACATGATAAAAGCGAATCTTTGATTTTTTTTCTCTACAATACACTACATTACCCACGAGGAGCGTGATGCTTCTGTCGGGTTCTGTATGTAAAGTTTCTGGGTGGGTTCTAAGTGCCTGGCGCCCTCTGGGGTGGGAGAGGTCACGTCTGGACACTTTCTGACCCTCTGTACAAAAACAGTCCGAAACAAAAACAATAGATCAACAAAGCGACTTAAATCAGCAGTAGAAAAAAAAAGAAGAAGAGCAGAAAGTCCAGCACACAAGCAGAGCTTCAGAGAGGTATCATTAAAGACTAGAAGTATAAGATGTTCTGGGAACAATGTATCTATTTTTTTATTATTAAAATAATAAATCACAAATGTGTAGAAATATACACAATTAAAGATGTCATATTTCCTGAACACGAGACTCTTCGAATGAATTAAGAATAAAATATTTCACAGACAAACACGACATCTTGAGTGACATCAATGAGCAAACAACATCGATTTGTTTACCTGTAATAAATAAACTCTATCAGATATATCTTTTTTTTAAATCCAAATAATAACACAATTCGCGTCGCAAATCGTCCCGGTCTTTAATGTGTGCAATGAAGCAATCACTTCAATTTCCTATTTATAAAATCTGCGCAAAAATATCCACTATCTGTGAAATCGTCTCCAAAAACGCGAGCGTAAAACCACAAAACCACATCGGGTACTTTATACAACAACAACAACAACAACAGCAACAACAGCAAGAAATGATGCAAATGTTATTTTCTCCACTTTCTATAAAGTGGAAAGTGCATCCCCAGCAGAAGTGAGAATAAAAGCTGAAAGCAGGGCTACCTGTGGTGGAGGAGGAGATGCCGCTCTCCTGGCTCTCCGTGGCTCCGCTTACGGCAGCATATGGAAACTCTTTAGAAAAATGCCTACATTTGGCACATTGTCATTGCAAAGAGAGGAGCGGCGCGATGCCGTTACAGCAGAAAAAAAGGGCCGATAAGTTGAGGGGGGTGATCGGGCTCTGCCTCCCTCCCCTGCCGACTTATCCAACTTTAATTTAATACGCCACAATCATACTGAGATTGCGCGTAATTCCAGCGTGTTTTAATGAGCAGGGAGGACGCACACGGTGTTTGTTTTGTTTTTATTTCCCCTCTTACAATATTAGACAAGAACACATGTTCATGCGATTTCTATTTAATGTGCTTTCGTCCTACTCTTTTATTCATGTAAATGTGTTACACTATTTCTGCTCTGTGCTTCCTTCCAGGAAACATACACGCTAAATACTTAGAAAACCACACACACACACACACACACACACACACACACACACACACACACACACACACACACACACACACACACACACACACACACACACACACACACACGCACGCACAGGCCAATCCGTGATGCAGCTGTAAAAATCGAGAGTCACAAATGCTTGTTTGTAAAACAGTGGACCTGAAATCGATATATCGGGACGTTTGGATCGATGATATAAGCGGAAATCGATGTGCGACACCGGGCGGCGCGTTCACCAAAACCGCAGCAATAATGAGACGGAGTGGAATAAAAAGGGGAAGAATAAGAAAAAAAATAAAAAAAGGAAATGAAGAAGAAGAAGGAGGAGGAGGAGGAGTAAAAAAAAAGGAAAGCGGATCAACACACATAACGATTAAGTTACATTCATTTCCGATGAGAAGCATGTAAAAGGAGAGCATGATCTCTTGTGACACGATGATTGCAAACAGTCCGATCTCAAGAGCAACGTGACTCAATCGCTGGATCTTCTGCGCACTTTCACAGTCTAATCGACACGCATGCCGTGCATGGCATTATTCCTGGAAATAATATGCACGGATATGCAAATTAATCAATGGCCACTTAGACTGGACGCACGTTCGGTGTTTAAAATGAATCAGGATGATGGTGATGACGGTACACCTGGTGGGACAACAGCTCACAGGTGACCACGGCGATCGATAAGAGTGAGCGCGCAGAATTTAGCGCGACAGAGACAGGGGCAAAAAAAAAAAAAAAAACAAGAAAGCAATGAAATGTCGGAAAGTGCGCCCGGTTTTGTCCAGTGTCCAGCACTAAAGAGCACTCAAACGAGCGCGCCTCCGCCCATTCGGACTCCATCCATCCCCTTGTGCCCTCCCTACACTTGGCCCTTGCTCCCTTGGCCCTTGATGCCTCTTTAATAGACAAAGGTGTCTCCTATAGGGCTGAATATGGCTGTCTGGGATTGTCCATGTAGCCTGGTGGCATTTAGTAAAGCAGAGAGATGCTCTGCTTTATTACCGCGAGTCTGTATGAAAGGAACATGAAGCTGAGCTGCACCTGCACTCTTTGTTCCGAGGATAACAATAAAACTCACGTCTTGAGGCCATATTCATTTCAGATCATTTATCACTGAAAGAAACAACAGTCATTCATTTCTTACATTAAAATATCACCCCATTTTATTGTATTATTATTATTATTATTATTATTATTATTATTATTATTATTATTATTATTATTATTATTATTATTATTATTATAGCATTACTAATTCTCTTACCTTTCCATTTACAATTAGTAATTAGTCATTGTTTTTAGACCCACTGAGGGTTTGAAGCCCTGAACTAGGACCTCAGTACCTTTAACTCACATTGGTGATACTGAATATTACTGATATTTTCAAAAATCCTGATCTTTAGAAAGTATTATGATTATTATTGGTATTATTAGTATAAATAATATTGTTCATGTAAATAATGATGTAGTTACTTAAAGCAAATAATTAAGCATATGATTATAAACAGCATTAGTATTTATATTATGACTTATGTAAATTACATTATGTCAATTTTAAATATTATTCTTATTCTTATTCTTATTATTGTTATTTAAATTGCAAGGTTTTAAAGATTATTCAAAATATATTATTATTATTATTATTTAAATTGCAAGGTTTTAACTATTATTCAAAATATATCATAAAAAATACATTATTATTATTATTATTATTATTATTATTATTATTATTATTATTATTATTATTATTATTATTATTATTAAGGATAATAATCGGTTTACGTACCGATTATTCAGAATATGAAATTTTAAATAAACACATATTCATATTATAATACCAGTATTACAAGATGTCATCCAATAACTTTCCAATAACTTAAACAGGTAAATAATCAATAATCAGCTGATGAATCCTGAGTGTTTGGTGTCTGCGTGCTGCATGTCTCTGTATCTGAGCAGTGATGGCGATGTGTCTCTCCCTGTGACAGGAGTGGCTGCTTTATAACCCCATGAGAAATCCCAAGGATAGAAGAGAACATGCTAAAATAGAAGCTCAAAAACTGGACCAACATACACACACACATACACATACACACATACACACA
>NC_062542.1:16195516-16248016 GCF_022655615.1 Tachysurus fulvidraco | reverse complement strand
GAGCCTCGTCTGTTTTATTAGGTGTATGAGATAACACACAAGACACGGACAGGACTACAGGAGACGCTAACGGAGGGAATCCGGCCTCGGGTTTGTCCACAAAAAAAGAGAAGTAAAAAAAAATGACAGCGGGATTTTATTACGCTGCGAAGTTCACTGATGACAAGGACTAACTGCCATGAAATTCCCCAAAGAAGATGAAACATCCCGGGATCGCAGAGCTGCAGGAGGGGAGCGCTGGGAAAGGCGGATAAATCCGAAAGAGGAAACCGGCAACGCTCGCTGAGAGGCAAAACCAAGACAAACAGCACATCAAACCTTCGCTTGCAAAGCCTTCTTTTTATCCCGCTGGCATTAAACCCCAGACCCACACACACACACACACACACACACACACACACACACACACACACACACACACACACACACACACAAAGAGAAAGGTAAAGGGCACATACACACATGAACACACCCCCAACACACACACACATACAGTACAACCACAAAAACGGTATCAAGAAAGTATCGAGGAAACAGAGAGTGTCTCCTACCGCACCTGCGTCTCCTACCGCACTCTTCTTCTCCAGCTCGTCACTCCCTACACATTCCCGTACGTTACAGCGGATCCCTCAAAAATTCCGCACGGGACACAAGGATCCGTGAATACGGGTTTCTGTCGGAGGTCGAGGTTTTCAGGTGGGCTTCGGCACCTCAGAACAAAAAGCAGGCCTGAGCAGTTAACTTTCAGCCAGTCTCTGATTCCTGGGGTTCAACATCCTGACTCTCCCCCGAACTCCTCCACCTCCACCTCCACCTCTGAGTTCTTTAAAAGAGGGGGAAAAAAAAAAGAGAAAGAAGTGAGGCAAGGATAGAAGAGGGTAGAGGAAGCAGCACGGGTCATGTAAAATGCATAAGCTGCATTTAAAAATAATTTAATTCTGGAGCTGAAGCAGCTCATCTCCTGCCACCAAGGATCCGGGTGAGGGGCTTTTTTTTCCCCATGAATGCACCTTTTGTGACAGGCCACATTTCAGCTCAGGGAAAGCAAAAAAAAAAGAGAGAGACTGAGAGAGAGAGAGAGAGAGAAACTTGTTGTTTATGAGGACTAAAGCAAATATTTTTTCAACTGGAGGGAGTGTAGCGGCGCTCATCACGCGGCCCTCGCCGCTTGTTTATGTGTGTGTTGTGCAGGTCTGCTCTCATTATCTGTGTCATTCAGGATGATTTTTATATCTACTAACAACAGAGCTGTGTACGTGTGTGTGTGTGTGTGTGTGTGTGTGTAAGGTGCACTACACAGGTTCCTCAACAGCTCCTCGAGTGACAGGTTTAAATAAACCAAAATTAACCCGAGTTGCATAGAATAAAACAAACTCTTAATGCAGCAGCAAACCCCGGGCTTCCTCACGGCCGATTACGACTCCATACGGGTTCGGAGCATATGTTTCCTATAGCAGGATAATTATCTTACACTTCTGACCTTTGGTGAAAAAAAAAAGAGTCCTTGAACTGTGAGGAACAGGATAAACCCAAGATGCCACATTCTGTACGTTAGACCTTGAAACGATCCGGAGAAAGGTTTTTTTTTTCCTGCTTCTCATTTTCACTTCATATTCCCAATATGAGAAGTTTCTTTGTTGCCTGCTTCCTGATTGATCCTAATCGAAACCATTCGGTGTGAAGCGCTTTTTTTTTAGGTGCCGTTCTACAAACACGCATCAGAAAATGATGGATATACCATCATGGAGTAGTGAAGGAAACATAAGGAAAGCCCCGGCAGGTCGTGTGTTTTACGTGAGATTCGAACCGAGGATAATGTTCTCTATGGAGCGTCAGCGGGCGTGTAAATTGTGCATATAAAGGCGTTTGGAAGCGATTCCTCTGGACGGCCTGTGAGGACACGACGGCTACCTGCCGCTTGGAAGGAGATAATCGATAGCAGGAAATCGAGGTGTGTGTGAGACTCGTGAGCAGTTTAACACTGATAAAAGTGTTCGGTGTCAATATTTGGATATAAGAGGTGAGCGGCGTGATAGAGGAAAGAGGAGTGTGTGTGCTGTTCAGTGTTCAAACAGCCACTAGGAATGAATGCAGTCAGGCCAAAGCCCACACACACACACACACACACACACACACACACAACATACACACACATTATTTACTGCTGGTGATGCCAAACTTCAGCAAAATCAATGTAGCCAAGCTGAGATTTAACAGGAGGAGTAATTCTAGCATGACTCTCTCTCTCTCTCTCTCTCTCTCTCTCTCTCTCTCTCTCTCTCGCGCGCCCTCCTCTCATCAACGATCTCTCTCTCCTCTCGAAGCCACCCCTATCTCTCTCTCCTCCTCATCACTCTCTCTCGTCTCCTAGTCTTTCATCTCTCTCTCTCTCTCTCTCTCTCTCTCTCTCTCTCTCTCTCTCTCTTAGGCCATGTGTGTTGATAAATGTAAAGCTATTAGTTTGTATTTTAAGTCCTTCTCTTGCACAAAAAAACACAGCTTGTCATGTTACTGAGAATCGGTAAAGCGTGATCTTTATAACACACGTTAAAAAAAATCTCCCCACAAAAAACTTCTCCATGTCAGAATGTAATAAAAAAATAAAAAAAAAACTGTGTACGTCGTTACTACGGAAACAATAAAATCCGGGCTGGTGCGTTAATTATACGATAAACCTGTGACTTCACTATTTTCTACTAGGTGTAGAACATGGATCAACAAACTCTGACCAATCAGAATCCAGTATTCGACCGTGCTGTGTTGTGAGCCACAGGAAAGTTTCTGAGATTGTGTGTGTGTGTGTGTGTGTGTGTGTGTGTGTGTGTGTGTGTGTGTGTGTGTGTGTGTGTGTGTGTGTGTGTGAGTGTGACACACACACACAATCTCAGAAACTTTCCTGTGGCTCACAACACAGCACAGTCGAATACTGGATTCTGGACACACACACACACACACACACACACACACACACACACACACACACACACACACACACACACACACACACACACACACACACACACACTTCTTCAACACGTGTCATAAACGTACCCGTGTTTCCTGACTATCCCACAGCTGATGGGGCCACGTGGTTGACACACTGTCCGTGTGTATAAAAGAATATTGGGGGACTATGTGGGGGGGGCAGACTCACACACACACACGCGCACACACACACACACACACACACACACACACACACACACACACACACACACACACACACACACACACAATAATCCATTAATAAACTGATTGATAGGTCAATGGCAGTAAAACATGTTAACATGGACGTATGAACTGGAATAAAGTCAATAATAAACTGAGGTTTAAGAATTAAAAACCCCTCTGTGTTTTTCCCAACTTCTACTACGTTTGTGTGTGTGTGTGTGTGTGTGTGTGTGTGTGTGTGTGTGTGTGTGTGTGTGTGTGTGTGTGTGTGTGTGTGTGTGTGTGTGTGTGTGTGTGTGTGAAATCATGACCAAAAGAATTGAAATGTATAATGTTTCACTGGGGTTGTGATGTGACGTTCTACTAAAGCTTTTATATTTTAAAGCATGTTTTTTGTTGTTGTATGATTTATAAAGTGTTTTTCTCTAAACATGTGTGAGACACACGGACAAAACTAACATGCTTTTTATTATTATTATTATTATTATTATTATTATTATTATTATTATTATTATTATTATTATTATTATTATTATTATTATTTTATTATCATTACTATAAATATTATTATTATTATTATTATTATTATTATTGTGAATAGTATTATTATTAGCATTATTATTTTGTTATTATTATGATCATTATTAGTTTAATTATTATTATAAATATTACAATTATTATTAGTACTTTTATTATAATTATTATCATTATTATGACTATAATTATTATTATCATTATTATTACTATTATTATTATCATTAGTATTTTTGTTATTATTATTATTATTATTATTATTATTATTATTATTATTATTATTATTATTATTATTATTATTATGAATAGTATTATTATTATTATTATTATTATTATTATTATTATTATGAATATTATCATTATTATTATTATTATTATTATTATTATTATTATTATTATTATTATTATTATTATTATTATTATTATTATTATTATTATTATTATTATTATTATTATTATTTCACGGTCGTGGTTCGTAGCTCCAGCCTATACATTAGACTTGACTTTATAACTCCTCAGTGTCCATCGTCTGCGTCCTCGTTACACTGTCATAATGAATCATCTTTATAATTTCCATGTATTAGAGATTCATCTCTCAAAGCTTCACGTGTGTCACGTTTGTTTTCCATCCTGTTCTTTTCCTCAAGAAAGAGTATTTAAGGTTGCATTCAAAAATCTTCTCTTCTCTTCTCTTCTCTTCTCTTCTCTTCTCTTCTCTTCTCTTCTCTTCTCTTCTCTTCTCTTCTCTTCTCTTCTCTTCTCTTCTCTTCTCTTCTCTCACATATCCATTACCTCCCTAAGATCCCTAGAAAATATTTCAATTGGATTGCAATGGCCTTTTAGGCCTCTTTGATCCACCCCCCTCATTTTAAGACTCCCATTGTCCAGGTTTCACTATCCGGTGCGATAGCTGGCCTACCCAAGGCAAAGCTCCTTAACCAGCTTTTCATCTGATTCATTATTATTAAAAATTCTGGGATGCACCCATATTACACAGGCCATGTGCTTTATAGATATATACATATACTTCAATTTTAAAGCGCATACAGACAGAGAGGGAGAGAGGGGGAGAGAGAGAGAGAGAGAGAGAGAGAGAGAGAGAGAGAGA
Organism: Tachysurus fulvidraco; assembly: GCF_022655615.1. Classification (NCBI taxonomy): domain Eukaryota; kingdom Metazoa; phylum Chordata; class Actinopteri; order Siluriformes; family Bagridae; genus Tachysurus; species Tachysurus fulvidraco. The sequence goes on along the minus strand of NC_062542.1, from coordinate 16,243,203 downwards.
GAGAGAGAGAGAGAGAACGAAATCCATTTAAAAACACATAAAAAGTTTTCAAGGTGCCAATAATTTTGCTTCGTATGGATTTATGTGTCGGGGCGGCGCTGATAAAAGATTAAACGGTTCGACTGAGAGATTTCTGCATAGTGTATGAGCTGCACAATTATTATTTTTTGCGGAGAACAAAAGAAGTGACGACGTGTTTCATCTCCTCCTCGATATCTATGAACAAATTGGCCACTTTTCTCTTTCTTTGAAGTAGAATGTGTACGTTAGTACAGCATGGTGTCTGACGCTCCGTTACCCCACGGTGGGGGTAATAAAATGAGGCATGGGTAGTAATAATAATAATAATAATAATAATAATAATAATGATGATGATGATGATGATGATGATGATGATGATGATGATGATGATGATGATGATGATTATTATTATACAAAACTTTTCATTTTTGAGTCCAAGATTCCCTTATTTTACAAAAAAAGATTAAAAACCCTCTAAATTCACAATTAGTAAAAGTACAAACTAAATTAACAAACTAAAAACAACCCAAACAAGATAAGAGATAAAGTTGATGGTTCTTCTCCTTCCTAAACAAGACGAACTCTCAGAACGTCCTCTTACACTTTATTGTACATGAATATCACAAACATTTCTCCGACCCGAAGGCTTCACGTACATTCTGTGCCGCTCCTCTGTTACAGTCTTACTGTGTTTCTTCTAGTTTAGTCCGATTTCCTCGCCGTTCTCTCTGACGCTCGACGCCACGGTAACGACTGAACGATTTTCTCCTGATGGAAACCTACGGCTGGTTCCTTCGAAAATGCTGAGCGACTTAAAAACGAGGAAACCGACATAGATTACACATTTATAAACCCGAGGTAAAAAAAAAGGTAAATAATGGGGTAGTTTGGGCTTTGGGGGTAGGTTGGCAAAAACGATCCATTTGGGAGTAAAGGATGCAAATAAATAAATAAATAAATAAATAAATAGATTAATTAATAAATAAAAAACCCATCTATCTATCTATCTATCTATCTATCTATCTATCTATCTATCTATCTATCTATCTATCTATCAATCAATCAATCAATCAATCTATCTATCTATCTATCTATCTATCTATCTATCTATCTATCTATCTATCTATCTATCTATCTATCTATCTATCTATCTATCTATCTATCTATCTATCTATCTATCTATCTATCTATCTATCTATCTATCTATCTATCTATCTATCTATCTATCTATCTATCTATCTATCTATCTATCTATCTATCTATCTGTCTATCTAAACGCCGCACTCTAACAGCACTCTGGAGTGTTTACGTGTTTTTTCAAACCTCATGCACTTCAATTAATCGCTCGACTTGTAGCCGAATTGTCGTTCGTCTATCAGACTGTAAAATCGAGGCCTTTTTTTCCTGCAAGTAAAAAAAAAAACAACAAAAAACTAATAATAAAGAAATAGAAAGAAAGAAAGAAAGAAAGAAAGAAAGAAAGAAAGAAAGAAAGAAAGAAAGAAAAGAAAGAAAGACAAATATAACTCAGCTCACGCAAAGAACCCTTCGTCTAATTACATCCAGCTTTGATTGGTTGTAAAATGGTGATGGATTTCTGAGAACTGCACCAGGCTTATTATTTTTTTATGATTACTCCGAGAGAAAGTTTCTGAAGAAGAGGGAAAAAAAAAAAAAAACAGACAAACAACAAGCAGACAGGAAAATGGTGGGGATGACGAAGAAAAAAAGAAGGGAGATGTGCAAGTGTGTGTGTGTGTGTGTGTGTGTGTGTATCAATTGTCCATCCTGAGAATGACATGCTTTGTAGCACCTCTGTCACATCTCATGGAGTACAATGGACAGCAGGATCTCTGGCAATGATTGGCTCTGCGACGTCCCCGGAGACGGCGCTCGCTTTGGCATCTGACTTTATGAATTAGTTACCAGCTTTGTCCTTTTTCTCATTGCGTGCCGGATGAAACTCATACCTGCTAAGACAGGAGTGCACACGGAGGCGAATTGGCTCGGCGTTCTCGTGTTCCTGTGGAGAATTTTTATTTTTTTTTTTTAAAGAAGGCAAATGAAAGAAAAAGTTTCGCTCGCATTCACAAATGAAAGGCAGCTGTATAGCGGTGTTAGTTTTTTTTTTTTGGGAGGGGGCTAGATGAAGGGCAGGTGGTGTGTGTGTGTGTGTGTATGTATGTGTGTACAGTATGTACTGTATGTGTGTATTGGGAGCTCTAATTTTTTTTTTTACTTTTGCTACCATGTTTACTCACGACCTAAAAGCTAGAACCTAAAAGCATGTCTGTGGGATGGAGGAGAGCAAAAACAGCAGTTTTTAGTGTTTGGGCCTGAATGTTAAACTTATATTTAATGTATGACATTTCACACAAATCATCCCGGCCAAAGACATGACCCCGGGGTATTTCTGCAGATTGCTTTTTCAGTACCTCAGCAACTGTGGAATTATTCTTCCCGGAGAAAGCCTTTGAGCTCGCCGAGGTGATCAACTCAGACGGCTGCGGCCATCCCGATCTGGAACGGCTCTGAGAAAGTGATATCGTGATCGCAGAGCCATGCTAAATTGAAAACATCTTTTTTTTTTTTTTTGCGACTGCAGGCTGTATAAAATAGCCGTATATTTTATATACGTAGCATGACAGCGTGTCGGCCGGCCGGACGATTATACCGTTTATTCGCCGTCGTCTCCGTGTGTGCTTTATTTTAGATCTGCTATTAGATATTTTATTAAAAAAAAATCTCAACTTGTTCACCTGAGGCCGTAATCTTTAAAAACAGAGCGAATATGTTAATAAGTCTACTACAGTGTATTAACACATGGAACACAGACGGTTTAACGAGAAACGCCGAAAGACAAAACAAATGCCCCAAAATATCTGATCTGGACAAATAATCACAAAAATGTGTTAATTACAGGAGCTTAAATGTTTTTTTCATCATGTTCACAGCTGCATATTAAATTTCTGAGCTTCACCAACTGGTACAATAAGAGTTCTTTTGGTAAAAAGAAAAATGACTCACTCAGACACACACACACACACACACACACACACACACACACACACACACACACACACACACACACACACACACACACGCATTACACTCTCTAAAGGAGTCAATCACATTAAACCCAAAGGGTCGCAGGTCTCCATCGAGACGCCCAGGTCCTGAGTCTGCGTTTCTCGTCTCTCTCTAATTAAGCAATTACATCCGAGTTAGAACAATTAAAATCGAACGAAGAAAAAGAAACACGAGAAGTGAAAAAAAAAAAGATGAAAGCAAGCTGCGTACTAATTGTGTGTACTCCCTGTTACAACTGTAGTCAACAGAATAATTAGCTCTTCTCCCTCAGGGCGAGGTAAAAAAAACTGTTTTTAATTGGAACTCAGCAGGGAATTTTACTTGGATTAAATTAAATCTTTCAGCAACATTGAAAATATAATATGTTTGTCTTTCTGCTGAGTTTATTTACCTCCAGACGGCTGGGTTCTTCCGAGATCTCGGAAAATGTTCTGCATGATAAACTGTCCCTAAAGCCAGGTTTTATTTATTTATTTATTTACTTACTTACTTACTTACTTATTTATTTATTTAAAACCACAAGCTTTTTTGGATAACAGACGTGACTGTAACAAAAGAATCGCATCAAATTGGGGGCAGATGCCCTTTTCCCCAATTTGTGCGAGAGAGACCTTTGGGGTTCTTGGATAGCCAATTAGCCTTCGTTCTGACAGTCTTTTTTTTCCCAACTGATATTAAAAGCAGGTTCTGTCGGGCCGAAAGAGAGAGTGAGTGTGTGAGAGAGAGAGAGAGAGAGAGAGAGAGAGAGAGAGAGAGAGAGAGAGAGAGAGAGAGAGAGAGAGAGAGAGAGATAGATAAGAGAGGAGAGAGAGACTAATAGGCAGAGTGAGAGTTTCTCGCTCTCTAATAGACTCCTCGCTCTCTCTCTTCTCCCTCTCTCCTCTCTCTCTCTCTCTCTCTATTTCTCTCTTTCTCTTCTCTCTCTCTCGTCTCTCCTCTCTCGCTCTCTCCCCTCTTCTCTCTCTCTCCCTCATCTCTTTCTCTCTCTCTTTCTCTCTCTGTCTCACTGTCTCTCTCTCTCTTTCTCCCATCTCTTTCTCCCTCTCTCTCCCTCTCTCTCTATCCTCTCTTCTGCCTTTCTTCTCGTCTTCTCTCTCTCTCTCTCCTCTCTCTCTCTCTCTCTCTCTCTCTCTCTCTCTCTCTCTGCTCTAATCCGCTTATCGGTGGACTCTTGTTTGCTCTGTATGGAGGATCTCCTCATGGTCTGTGCCTGGTTCTTCTACCCTCCTTACTTCATCTGTGCGCCTCCTTCAGACTCAGAAAGATTCATCCTCCTGTGTTTGGGTGTCCCCCCCCCGGCACACACACACACACACACACACACACACACACACACACACACACACACACACACACACACACACACACACACACACACACACACACACACACACACACACACTCCTCTCCTGCTCTGTCAAGTTCAAGGATATCCCCTGCATTTCCTGGGACCTTTGGACCTACACACTGGGTAAAGGGAATCAGTCACGTGTGTGTTGTATGGACAATAAATTAACAGCCTAATATTCAGGTAAAGGTTGCAAATGAGGAATTAAAGGAAAACAAGATCAGTATTTATTTATTTATTTATTTATTTATTTATTTATTTATTTATTTATTTATTTATTTATTCGTATTTCTTTTGGACAGAAGCTAAACTCTCGCCTGTCTCTTGATGTGTTGTGACGTTGTGTGTCTGCTTGAGCAAAAATGGTGGATGAAGATTGGACCATAACACAACCTGAATCTGTCTGCTTGGGAAAAAAAAAAAAAAATCAATATAAATGTTTAAAAAAAATTAATAAAATAAGAAAAAATTCTACCTTGAGCTTGAAAGCATTATTATTATTATTATTATTATTATTATTATTATTATTATTATTATTATTATTATATCATTTTTATATTTAGATTTTTATTATTAATATTATTATTATTAATATAGTCTCGTATCTTAAAATGAAAGTAGGGAGTTAAAAGCTCAGAATTCCTGGGTCTACATTTGCCATGTTAAATCCACAAGCAATTATTTCTGCAACAATTCTCACAAGTTTGTAATGAATTCACCCCTGAAATATTAAAGAAATGCACTTTTGACTTTTAGCGAAGATAATTATAAAGTTAATAAGGTTTGTGTGTAAAATCGACCGGGCCCGTTCAGATCTTCATCCCTTCTTAATGATATGAATGTATTTTAATTACGACTCGGGGAATTAACTCTGCAGTGATAATTAGCCGTGTGAGTAAACTGCTGAAACTTTTTATCGTTAAGAGCAAAGCGGAGAAAGAAAAAAAAAACTTGGTTTCTAATCCGATTTGGTAGGGACCTGTTACCAAAACGATGACGTATGCTCCGGTGTGAAGTGTATAAACAGAGAAGACGTCGTTATTCTCTTTCATTAAGCGTCGGTTTGTTTCCGTGTCGGTGCCACTGAGGCGTCACGGAAAACAATGGATTATGTTAAAGGTGCGTATGAATACTTCAGTAGGCTTGAGATGTTATATAGGTTCCCTCTGTGTGTGTGTGTGTGTGTATGTGTGTGTGATGCTGTCTGTTTGTCTCTCTCTATATGTCCATCCATCATCCCTTCTATTGGTCTATCAGCCTCACGCTCAGACGGGCGAGGGGGAAAATAAATTTAGCCGTGCTTTTAAAAATGCACATACATTTCCATACATTGGGGTGACTTAAAGGGGCTTAAACCCATTTTCTCCATCCAACCCAAAACAGCAAGCGCACACAAGATGAATGTGTCTGTCCCTTTTTCTCAGGCACTGCTGAAAATCTCCCCATCGCAATATTTATCTTAATAAGCGGGGTGCAGTGACAGGGCGTGCTATTACACACCACCTCACCTGCACAGTTTTTTAATCCTCGGATGCATTAGGATAAAAAAAATAAAAAATCCGGATGCTCGGAATAACACAAAGAGGAGAAGATCTTTCCGTACGGATCTACAGTACATACGGCACCTTTAATTAAACTCGTTACACTTGTGATGCAGCTAAACATCGGGATGTGGTTCAGATACACAGAGGCAAAGGCAAGGGGCTTGTTAATAGACTAAAAGTTTTTTTTTTCTCTCCTGGGCACAGAATATTTTATTTATCTATTTTAAGTTCTGCCTAAGCTGTCTGCTCCAGACAAATCCTGATGTACCTCTTGCTCCTTCTCTCTCATTAGAACTGCGCTGGAAATGGCGTGAATAGTGATGCACACACAAAGACAGGGCTGCTATCTTTCACCGGCAAAGGAAAGAATGAGGTGAGAGAGAGAGAGAGAGAGAGAGAGAGAGAGAGAGAGAGAGAGAGAGAGAGAGAGAGAGAGAGAACACATCACAGGACGAGAGAGCATGACAGAGTGGGCTGCCATCCTGCCACCTCAACCTCCAAACATGGAGACTATCAAGCCTTGGTGCTTCAGTGCATCTCTCCCTCTCTCTCTTACACACACACACACACACACACACACACACACACACACACACACACACACACACACACACACACACACACACACACACACACACACACTCACACACGCTACTAAAACAGAAGTGTTTAACTTAACTCTACTTAACTCTGAGGCTGTTCGGAAAACAATAAGCTCTACATGAATGATTTATGTTTATCAGCTGCACTGCCCTATGGCTATCTGATTCATCTGAAATTATTAAACCTTCTCTATCTGTACATATTTCTCTCTCTGGTGTAAAAGATCATCCCGTTCTTCCCGAACGTCCTCCGAATCTCGGCCGACGACGGAGAACCGTTAGCCCGTTAGCGTAGCCGATGCCGGAGCGTCTCGAAGTCGAGGAGTTTTCGCTTCTATCGCTAACTTAAAAAGCTGCTTTTTAGTTTTTGTGTCTTTGAGAAAGAAAGAAAGAAAGAAAAAAAGCAGGATGGTGGGAGAAAGACCAAGAACAGGAGCTTCGGTGGCACAATTTCTGTGGAATAAGAGGAAAAATAAATCTTTGTCTTCTCTCTAACGCTACACGATCCTGTTTATTATATGAAGCTTCCTGCAGAAAGTTTGCTTAGTATTAGCATTAGCAATGTATTAGCATTAGCAATGTAGCTGCTATTTGCTAACTTGCTAAAATCGCTATTAGTACAAGACGTTTAAGATTCAAACGATGTTTATAATAACTTCTCATCATGTCGGTTTAAAGATGAGAAATCTTTCACGCATGTTAATGTAATATTAACATGCTAACTACGTTAGCGATGTAGCTGCTCATCTCCTGTAAATTTATTCCTCATGGAAATAAGAATTCCACGTACAGGTTAGGAGAAACTTTTCTATGCCCGGTAAAGGAGAATGGCGAAAGCTTACAGAACGCTTCCTACATCAGAACTGTCCATCGTCCATCGTCATGCAGAACGCGATAATTAATTAGCTTTGATGACATAATGACCCTCTACACTGTATCCGGATGAAGGGACGACTGCGGATCGGACCGCTCCGAAGAAAACACACCGGCTAATGAGAATGAAAATACTGTATGCTGAAAAGAACTGGAGATATTCTCTGGATGAGATTTCTTTCCAGAGAGAGAGAGAGAGAGAGAGAGAGAGAGAGAGAGAGAGAGAGAGAGAGATGAGATGAGATGAGATGAGCGCTACTTGCTTTTTTTGGGGGTTGATTTTTATGGCTGTGTGTGTGTGTGTGTGTGTGTGTGTGTGTGTGTGTGTGTGTGTGTGTGTGTGTGTGTGTGTGTGTGTGTGTGTGTGTGTGTGGATGAAGAGAGAGATCTTATTACCTGCAGCAGTACACAGACATGTGTTTCTCATAAAGGGCCATACCGAATCCAATTAATTCTCTAAAGTTACATGGAGATAGCTACCCTTCTCTTTGAAATTGGGCATACGACCTTCCATAATCAATAAGTCAAGCTATCGCGGCTACACATAATGAACCCAGTGGCATTTTGGATGAAAAAAAAAACAACAAAAAACTAATTTTCTCATAAATTTCAGCTCACCCAAAAGAAGAATGGGGAGAATGTTTTTTTTTTTTTCTTTTCCCCCAAACAGTGAAAGAGTTAAATGTAAACCCAGGACCTGTCTTTATGCAGAAAATTAAAGAATGCAGGTGGAAACGGTTCGAGGTTTTAAAAAGGATAAACAGGTCCATATGTGCGGCGAGGCCTCGGATCGTGATGTCGGACGGATTCCTGCACAAATCAGGTTCCGTTCTCTTACAAACTGACGAAAAGGGAAATCTGTTACGACGACTGTGAAACTGCGTTTTGTGCATGTGTGTGTACGTGTGCCATGGGAAAGCCTGTGTGTGTTTGTGTGTGTGTGTACGTGTGTGTGGCACACACATAGGGTCAGTGGTTAAAACACAGAACGACAGTAATGCACCATGGCACCGTGAACAGGAGCCGAGGCATTCCTCTCAGGATGACTTCCCTCGGCCCGGTTTATTATTTTTTTTCAGTCGTCCGAGTCTCCGAATGAGTCGCTCAGAGTCGGAGCTCACAGGAAGCTGAACCTCATCAGAAAGAGCTGGAATTCGGTCATTATAAAGACATTACGGAGATCATTAGGACATCATTAGGCAGTTACGGGGAATAACTAGGTACAGACAAGCTCTGACTGGAATACAAATAAATAAATAAATAAATAAATAAATAAATAAATAAAACACTTGGTATTTATTTATTTATTTATTTATTTAATTTATTTATTTTACAAATCCCCCCATTTTGAACTTTTATTTAAAATATTTATAAATGTTAAAGATTTCAGTCAAAAACTGTGGTATTTATTAAAAAAGAAGACACCCACTACACCAAGTTACCCAGGACATCTCATAGAAGTGTTTATTTACCACAAAATCCGCGTTATATGGACGTAAACAGGAACTATCCAAAGAAGAGTTAATTTTTAGTTCATTTTTCAGACTTTTATCAGGTCTCGTGGTACAGAGCTACGGTTTTTATGCACCTAGTTAGTTATTAGCACGAAAACATGAACGGTTATAAATATATATATACAGACGTAACAGTTGACTTTACAGGTCATAAACCAAAGCAGTGTGTGATTATAAGGACTGGATATAAGCTACTGTTCTCTGATTCGTATTATCGTATAAAAATGAACACGCTTTTAAGAAGCTCTGAGCAGGAGCGATTAGCCTTTAATAAGAGATGACATGGACGATTGTGGAGACTGTGGAAACAGCACTGAAAGTTTGTCTAGAATAAAGAAGGCCTCGACTGCACACAAACAAATGTGATGATCTAAAGCGAGTCATGTGGCTATTTAAGATCCGCTAATTCCCAACCTGTTACTAGCATTTAGCGGAAGCCTCTCTGAGTGCAATAATCTATAAAGATTACACCACACGCTGCACTGAGGAGTAACCTGAGCTCCGGGATCGAACGGTGGCAATTAAGACGTCAAAACGGGTGGCTAATTGTGTTCAGACTCATCAAAAAGATGAGAAGAATAGGATAACGGCAATACCGATGGGCCACATAGCTCGAAGAAAGCTTTAAGTGTTACCATCAAGTCAATCTCTCATTACAGGAGACTTTAATTAACTGTGGAGGAACAGAACCAGACGAAGCCAAACGGCGCCGAACAGACACCAGAGCAAACGGGAATAGAAAAGCAAATCCGATATAATCAGTCGGGTTTAAAATATCCCAATAACCACGTCGCTATCGTCTGTGATTCTGAACTACTAGCAAGAACAGCAGATCCTTAAAGTCTCAGAGAACGCAAGCTTTAATTTAGTGTAAACTCACTGCTGCATATCCAGACCCTTTCGTTCCTGACTCTCGCATGTGAAAAACATCTCATCTCATTCTGTCTCATTAGATAGAATCTAATGTTGTGCGTGAATCAAGTGCGAATAAATGAATCATGTGTAAGAACCAAATGTGTAAATAAAAGTGTTAAATCAGAAAACAAATCGTGTATTTAAAAGGTAAGATTCACACTCAAGATTCACAGATAATTGAATCATATGCAAGAATCACGTTAAAAAAACGAATCATATGCAAGAATCACATGTGAAAAAAACAAATCATATGCAAGAATCAAATGTGAAAATAAAAAGAATCATACGCAAGAATCACATGTGAAAAAACTAATCATATGCAAGAATCACATGTGAAAATAAAACGAACCATATGCAAGAATCACATGTGAAAAAACTAATCATATCCAAGAATCACGTGAAAAAAGAAACGAATCATATGCAAGAATCACATGTGAAAATAACACGAATCATATGCAAGAATCACGTGAAAATAAAACGTATCATATGCAAGAATCACATGTGAAAATAAAACAAATCATATGCAAGAATCACATGTGGAAATAAAGTGAATCATATGCAAGAGTCAAATGTGAAAAAAAAATGAACCATATGCAAGAACCACATGTGAAAAAACTAATCATGTCCAAGAATCACATGTGAAAAAACAACGAACCATATGCAAGAATCACATGTGAAAAGAAAGAAATAACGTGCATAAGTCACAGGTGAACGTAACCATGCCGAAGAATCACATGCAAAAAATAAAAATAAAAAAAGAATTATGAGATTGTAGGATTCACACTTAAAAATAAAGGAATCATGTGCAAGAATCATGCAGAAAAATGAATAAATCATATATGATAGAAAAGATTTGAAACATGTGCAAGAAATACATGTAGAAGTATACAAACTATGTCCAAGAATCACACGTGAAAAGAAATAAATGTTAAAGAATCGTTAGCAAAAAGAAATGTGCAAACAACATAAAATAAAAAATCGCATGTTAAACATTTATTACAGTTTATTACAAGCGTATTACAGATCAAATAAAAAGCATGAGAAGCAGCACGTGAAGTGTGGAGACTCTCCGTCATCGGAGCGACGGTACCGACGTCCCGAGACGGCGGATTTAAACACGAGCGTCGTTCGGATGACGTCGTGTTTTTGTGCGGGCGTCACACGTCTCTGTTCTCTCTCAAGTCCTTCGACTCTCAGAGTGCAGCACCGCAGGCTTCGGATTTTCAGAGCGGGAGGAATCTTTTCCCGTCGTCCCCTCGATACGAGTCAAGATATTCTACGGAGTTATGCTCGACTAATTCGCCGGGAACAAAGACGCCGCCTCTGGTGCGCCGTGTGACACGTGAAGTCGAATAAATTAAACATGCAGAAAAAGAGAAAAGTGTAACACGTACAAAGTGGCACCTGTAATGATGGGGGAGAGGAATTTCTACTTTCTGTAGAGTCGGGATCAAACATATACGCTAATCGCTCCTTGCACATCTCAGTCTGTATCCCTGCCTCTCTTTTTCTCTTTCTCTTGCTTTCTCTCTTCTTGTTTTATTCCCTCTTTTTCCTCGTCTGTTTCTCAGGCCTGAATGCGAAAGAAAAGCCATGCGTTCCGACACGGCCGTCCATCTGGCATTCAGCACTCTACCTTACCTTTACTTCACCAACACACACACACACACACACACACACACATCAATCACTTCCACATGTCCCAACACTTCCCCACACATCCCCAACCCTGATTAACACCGTTTTGTTAATTTAGTTTCTGAGACACTCGGACGTTTGATGGGTTGAAGGTCGGACAAGAACGAGGTTAAGCTCATAATTAAGAGAAAAGGCGCAGCTGGGAAGCCGAAAGCTCGAGTCATGTCACGGTGGTCATGTGAAACAAAACGACTCTGCATTGTGTATTTATGTGTGTGTGTGTGTGTGTGTGTGTGTGTGGGTGTGTGGGTGGGTGGGTGGAGGCATATCTAATACACACTCGGCTCTAGTCACGGCAATCAGCAATTACAGAGAAGGTTTTAGTGACTGCAAATTAAATTACCATTTAAGAGAAGAAAGAAGGAGGAGTGTGTGTGTGTGTGTGTGTGTGTGTGTGTGTGTGTGTGTGTGTGTGTGTGTGTGTGTGTGTGTGTGTGTGTGTGTGTGTGTGTGTGTGGGTGTGTGTGTGTGTGTGTGTGTGTGTGTGTGTGTGTGTGTGTGTGTGTGTGTGAGATCGGGTTACAGTTATTGATTTTTTTTTTTTAAACTAGATACATTAGTGAACTTAATGCTGTCATAATTTCAAATAAACTGTCCTGTTGCAAAGTCTTAACAAGACGCACTAACAGAGTTAAGAAGTCATTTCCAATTTGTGTGTCTTTTAGGTTTTTTTTTTTTTTTTTAGGTTAACAGACCAGAAAAAAAAAAGATGTAAAAATAAATAAATAATAACAAGACGTATATTAATATATATATATATATATTTAAAAAAAAACTGGATTCGTGCACAGTTTTGTTCTCATGAATAACAGCTGTAGTTTAGCGGGATTATAAAATGTGGAACGACAAACCGAATATAAAATCACTACATTAAGCAAAAAATAAATAAATAAATAAATAAATAAATAAATAAATAAATAAATAAATACGATACACAGACTGATGCTGATGTTTCATAGGAGACAAACTCAACTCCTTTCTCTCTCTAGCTTTTTCTGTGTGTGTCTCTGTGTGTGTGTGTGTGTGTGTGTGTGTGTGTGTGTGTGTGTGTGTGTGTGTGTGTGTGTGTGTGTGTGTGTGTGTCTTTTTCTTTCACACCACAAAACCGCAGGCTGTTCGAGGCAGCTTAGAAATCTCTTACATCTGGAGGAGCCATAAGTCATGGGATTTGGTCTGACAGCCATGACAGGCGGAGGGGCGGCCAGAAACAACTGTCTCCTATGTAGTGCTATTTGCGCGGAGGCAGGAGAGGAGGAGCAGGAGCAGGACCACATCCTTCTCCGGCAGATGCGAGCAGCGGAAGCCCTTTTATTCTCTCGCCAGCTGCTCCGTGAATAGGCCCTAAATATTATATAGACAGTAGCTATCGCTTCCAAAAACAGAAATTCCCGGCTGTCTGCTAAAGCTGCAGAGCACATGAGGGCTCATTGTTCAGGGTAGCGAGGGTCACGCTTTCGGCCTTCATGTCCGTCTGACGTTTTCTCACATGTTGGCTCGAGATTTATGGCTGGAGCGGCGTGAATATGATACCGCATTTTTTTTTTTCTTTTTTTTTTTGCAAGTTTGGCGGTGAGGGAATTCATACGAGGATCGGGGGCTGTGACTTTTAATGGGAAGATGGAATTTACAGCATCGCTGCGAAGGTGCCGTTTGCCATCTCTTATTTTAGAAGCACACCTTGACAAGTGGGAGAACCCCCTAGAACATCTGGAACACACACACACACACACACACACACACACACACACAGAAAAAAAACCCAAAATGCTCTGTTCTGGTTGAAGCTCAGAGATGGTGTTGACTCCCTGATGGATGACGTTAAGGGAGTTTGTGGAGGTAGAGTTACTCCACACCTTCACCTCCTCTCTGATCTTCTCTCCTTCTTTCTCCGCCCCTCCTCCTCCCCCTCCTACAGCCGGTGCCCAGACGTTGACCTCTCGAGCCGCGAGAGAATCCAGAGTGAGAACCGCACGCCACACAGGCTGAGCATTTTACCAGTGCCGCCATTCACACACACACACACACACACACACACACACACACACACACACACACACACACACACACACACACACACATACACACACACACACACACAAACTAGAGCTTGTGTATGGAGTGTATGGTGTGTAGGAGAACGCAATAACAGAGCAGCCGTAAGTTCCAGCGGTGATGTCATGCACATATTTGTTTCTGCTTTCACACACTCGAGCTCTTCGGCCTCGGCAGAGCCAGAAAAGCCTGTGTCATGTGCTGAGTCTTGTAACTTAGCTAACCTCGGTTTAACAAGCCGCCTGGAGGAAGAGACGCAGACGAGGAAGGTGACGCAAGAAGCTAGTATCAGCACTGTGAAACCCAAGCCGCTGAATCACCCCAGTACAAGAGAAAATCCCCGGAAACCAAAATAAACCCAGATCTCAGACGATCCAGAGCCGTATTCACTTTCTGTCACGTTTATTTCCAGCACAACCGGACCTGCTGTTTCTTTAACGTGTGAGATATAAAGTCACCAGGCAAAGTGTTATATCTGTGTCAGATACAGAAGACACGTGAATATGAGGGTTCTGTTTGTCGGTCAGTTTTTTCCTGCTATTCTTTCCGATATTCACCGATTTGAGACCTCCCGCTTTTAGCCGTCATAGCAACGACATTTTTGTCCTCTTCAAACGTGACGTTTACGTAAGCCATGTCTAAATATTAAAAATGCCTAAATATTAAAAATGCCTAAATATTACAAATATTCAATATATTCAAAATTAAATATTCAAAATTAAAAAGAAAGGAAAAAAGGAAAAGAAAAACAAAACGAAGGATTTTTGATTTCTCTGATCGTTACATTTTCATTACGTTACATTATTTCCATAGAATTTACATAATTCTTTATCTATGTAGCTAAAAGAGATATTTAAATTAAATGAAATTAAATGAAATTAATTAAACAGATAATCCGTTAAAGTTTAGAAGCAGGACTTTAGACAATATGAGAGATCCAAAGGTGCTTTATTCAGTTGAACTAAATAAAATAAATAAATAAATAAATAAATAAATAAAATAAATAAATATAAAATTAGGAACGGAAAATCCTCTAAATGTAATCTGGAGGAATGTTTTTTTTTTCAACAAATAAAAAAGACAATAAAAAAATTCAAAAATCTATCATGACAATCAGGAGACACGGGCGTCTTTGTCCTCGTGTTTATTTTAAATGATATTTATCAATATCAGTAAATCTATATATAAAGAGGTGCTTTATCGATTCTTTATCGATATCGAAACGCTTAAATGAATAAATATTCTAGAGGTGAAGATAAGAAAAGAAAACAACATGAAGATATTCTGTAAAATCACTGATATGTTCCAAAAAAAACCTCCCTTTTCACACTCCCTACTGTGATGATGAAGAATACACACACACACACACACACACACACACACACACACACACACACACACACACACACACAGCCAGGATGCTTCAGAAAGCTAACACCTTCTCTCTGTTCTTAATTCCAGCTCCTCCTTCGGTTCATTTGTTCCTCTTTCTTTCTCGCCGTTCTAGATACATCCAGCTGGGACGGAAGGTTACGTACATCATAAACCCGCTTTAATTCGGCGTCAGATTTGCTAGCAGCCGAGTGAGAGAGTGAAGTCTACGCTCTTGATTTATGTTTGATACGCTGCATTTTTTCCTGCTCATGCTCAGAACAGCTGCAAGGCAAATGAAAGTGGGAGTCGGGGTGGTGTTGGTTGGTGGTGGTGGGGGGGGAGTAGGCATTTCCTCCGCTCGGGTATATTCTATTCCTGCTGCATCCCCCCATCTTTCTCTCTGACTCTGTCTCTGTCTCTTCCCCCTGAGTTTAATATGTTGGCTCACGTCACCCAAATGCACCGTGCACGCCATAACTCTGCTCCGGCCTCTCCATCTTCCTCCCGCACCAGGATATTAACTGTGGCATTTCCAAGAAAGATTTCTTCTAATAAAATGACTCGAGTAAATAAATAAACAAATCGGTGAAATATTTATGCAGCGCGCCATGTCAGAAAGCTTCACCGGGGAGAGTCTAGTCAAGCCTCTCCTCTCCTCTCCTCTCCTCTCCTCTCCTCTCCTCTCCTCTCCATGGATTGGACTTATCGGTGATATCTAATCAAAAAAAATCTCAAGCCAATTTCAGCTTCACTGCTTCTGGATTCTGAGAGCATCCATCATGCGGCACGTGCGTTCAGAGAAACCCAGAAGTCCGTGTAAGCAGGCCGAGCTTTTAAAGTGCATGCAGACAGATATGTGTACGTGTGTGTGTGTGTATATATATATATATATGAGCATGGATAGGTAAAGAAAGCCGGCTAGGTCGGTGTCAGGGCTGAGGTGAAGGAGTAAAACAATGGCAGGGACCCTGCTGTTCGAGTGCTGCAGAGCACCAGATGAGTAAGTGATTGAGAGCGCTGGCTGAGTAATAGTCTGCAGCCCAGCAGGAGGGCGCGAGCAGCCGGGCTGCCGAAGCCGCCATTAGGACAAAATCACTCCCATGAAAATGGTCGATTCTGCATGCACCTCTCCATCCTCCCTGCGCCGTAGCTAACGTTCGCAGCTGTCAAACCATTGTGCATTATAATAACGCGGAGTGCTTCTCTTTCGGCTGCCGTTTGATTGCGATATTTATTTGTTGAATTATGTCGATTATTATGTATGTGAGGAGCTGAGAAGGAGAGAGAAAATGGCAGCCGCCGAGGAAGGAAGCGGCCATGCTAATGTTAATGTCAGAGCTGGGAGCAGAACGGCTAGCAGGACGAAGCTAATGCGAGAGAGAGAGAGAGAGAGAGAGAGAGAGAGAGAGAGAGAGAGAGAGAGAGAGAGAGAGAGAGAGAGATTGAAGAGATAGGAGAACAGAGCTAGTAGAGAGTTTGATAGAGAAATAAAGCTAGAGATCTAGCTATAATTTATCTCCTCTCTCTCGCCTTAGCTCTCTCTCATCGCTCTCTCTTCTCTCTGCTGCTCGCGCGCGCTCGCTGCGCGCTCTCG
The DNA here is from genome assembly GCF_022655615.1 of Tachysurus fulvidraco. Classification (NCBI taxonomy): domain Eukaryota; kingdom Metazoa; phylum Chordata; class Actinopteri; order Siluriformes; family Bagridae; genus Tachysurus; species Tachysurus fulvidraco. Next base: position 16,226,578 of record NC_062542.1, on the reverse strand, counting down.
CTCTCTCGCTCTCCTCGCTCTCTCGCTCGTCGCTCGCTCGCTCGCTAGCTAAGATAGCTCGATAGACGGCGGCCTCAGCTCTAGCCTGAGAGAGACCTAGATATCGTTCGATAGAGGAGCTGGCGAGAGAGAGAGAGAGAGAGAGAGAGAGAGAGAGAGAGAGAGAGAGAGAGAGAGAGAGAAAGGTCATAAAATTATGCAGACCTGCATCTTTTAGTTGTCACCCTGAAATCTGATCCCAACTTTGTGTTCACCTAAATGTGTTCGAGTCGTAATCACAAAGAGCACGACACACAAACACACAGACACACAAACACACAGACACACAGACACACAAACACACAGACACACAGACACACAAACACACAAACACACAGACACACAAACACACAGACACACAGACACACAGACACACAGACACACAAACACACAGACACACAAACACACAAACACACAGACACACAAACACACAGACACACAGACACACAAACACACAGACACACAAACACACAGACACACAAACACACAGACACACAGACACACAGACACACAAACACACAGACACACAGACACACAAACACACAGACACACAAACACACAAACACACAGACACACAAACACACAGACACACAAACACACAAACACACAAACACACAGACACACAAACACACAGACACACAGACACACAAACACACAGACACACAGACACACAAACACACAAACACACAGACACACAAACACACAAACACACAAACACACAGACACACAAACACACAAACACACAAACACACAGACACACAGACACACAGACACACAAACACACAAACACACAGACACACAGACACACAAACACACAAACACACAAACACACAGACACACAAACACACAAACACACAGACACACAAACACACAGACACACAGACACACAAACACACAGACACACAGACACACAAACACACAGACACACAAACACACAGACACACAGACACACAAACACACAAACACACAGACACACAAACACACAAACACACAAACACACAAACACACAGACACACAGACACACAAACACACAGACACACAAACACACAGACACACAGACACACAGACACACAAACACACAGACAGACAGACAGACACACAAACACACAGACACACAGACACACAAACACACAAACACACAGACACACAGACACACAGACACACAGACACACAGACACACAGACACACAGACACACAGACACACAAACACACAGACACACAGACACACAGACACACAGACACACAAACACACAGACACACAGACACACAGACACACAGACACACAAACACACAGACACACAGACACACAAACACACAGACACACAGACACACAAACACACAGACACACAGACACACAGACACACAAACACACAGACACACAGACACACAAACACACAGACACACAAACACACAGACACACAGACACACAAACACACAAACACACAGACACAAGCACACAAACACACAGACACAAGCACACAAACACACAAACACACAAACACACAGACACACAGACACACAAACACACAGACACACAAACACACAGACACTCAAACACACAGACACAAGCACACAAACACACAAACACACAGACACACAAACACACAAACACACAGACACACAGACACACAGACACACAGACACACAGACACACAAACACACAGACACAAGCACACAAACACACAAACACACAGACACACAAACACACAGACACACAGACACACAGACACACAGACACACAAACACACAGACACACAGACACACAAACACACAGACACACAGACACACAGACACACAAACACACAGACACACAGACACACAGACACACAGACACACAGACACACAGACACACAGACACACAGACACACAAACACACAGACACACAGACACACAGACACACAGACACACAGACACACAAACACACAGACACACAGAAACACAAACACACAGACACAAGCACACAAACACACAAACACACAGACACACAAACACACAGACACACAGACACACAGACACACAGACACACAGACACACAGACACACATACACACAGACACACAGACACACAGACACACAGACACACATACACACAGACACACAGACACACATACACACAGACACACAGACACACAGACACACATACACACAGACACACAGACACACAGACACACAGACACACAGACACACAAACACACAGACACACAGACACACAGACACACAAACACACAGACACACAGACACACAAACACACAGACACACAGACACACAGACACACAGACACACAAACACACAAACACACAAACACACAGACACACAAACACACAGACACACAGACACACAAACACACAGACACACAAACACACAGACACACAGACACACAGACACACAAACACACAGACACACAGACACACAAACACACAGACACACAGACACACAAACACACAGACACACAGACACACAAACACACAAACACACAAACACACAGACACAAGCACACAAACACACAGACACACAAACACACAGACACACAGACACACAAACACACAAACACACAGACACACAGACACACAAACACACAAACACACAGACACACAAACACACAGACACACAAACACACAAACACACAAACACACAGACACACAAACACACAGACACACAGACAGACAGACACACAAACACACAAACACACAGACAGACAGACACACAAACACACAGACAGACAGACAGACACACAAACACACAGACACACAGACACACAAACACACAGACACACAGACACACAGACACACAAACACACAAACACACAAACACACAGACACACAAACACACAGACACACAAACACACAAACACACAGACAGACAGACACACAAACACACAAACACAGAGACAGACAGACACACAAACACACAAACACACAGACACACAGACACACAAACACACAAACACACAGACACACAGACACACAGACACACAAACACACAGACACACAAACACACAGACAGACAGACACACAAACACACAAACACACAGACACACAGACACACAAACACACAGACACACAAACACACAGACACACAGACACACAAACACACAGACACACAGACACACAGACACACAGACACACAAACACACAAACACACAGACACACAGACACACAGACACACAAACACACAAACACACAGACACACAGACACACAAACACACAGACACACAGACACACAAACACACAGACACACAAACACACAAACACACAAACACACAGACACACAAACACACAGACACACAGACAGACAGACACACAAACACACAAACACACAGACAGACAGACACACAAACACACAGACAGACAGACACACAAACACACAGACACACAGACACACAAACACACAGACACACAGACACACAGACACACAGACACACAAACACACAAACACACAAACACACAAACACACAGACACACAAACACACAGACAGACAGACACACAAACACACAAACACAGAGACAGACAGACACACAAACACACAAACACACAGACACACAGACACACAAACACACAAACACACAGACACACAGACACACAGACACACAAACACACAGACACACAAACACACAGACAGACAGACACACAAACACACAAACACACAGACACACAGACACACAGACACACAGACACACAAACACACAGACACACAGACACACAGACACACAAACACACAGACAGACAGACAGACACACAAACACACAGACACACAGACACACAAACACACAGACACACAGACACACGAACACACAGACACACAAACACACAAACACACAAACACACAGACACACAAACACACAAACACACAGACACACAGACACACAAACACACAGACACACAAACACACAGACACACAAACACACAAACACACAGACACACAGACACACAAACACACAGACACACAAACACACAAACACACAAACACACAGACACACAAACACACAAACACACAAACACAGTCATGCTTTCAAGCCACACAACATACACATTTATACAGACAGCGTCAAGCCTTTTCCAGCGCACAATTTCAGGAACCAGCTCACGTTTCCACCCGCGTTTCCACTCGCGTTTCCACCCGCGTTTCCACTCGCGTTTCCACTCGCGTTTCCACCCGCGTTTCCACCCGCGTTTCCACTCGCGTTTCCACTCGCGTTTCCACTCGCGTTTCCACTCGCGTTCACATTTATACACTTTTCCAAACAACAACAACTGTAGACATTTTTTACATGAGATCATTTTATGACTGATATTTGACCAGAACATTCACGTCTTTTGGCTGCGAGGATGAACCACATGGCGAGTCCACAGATGGTCAACTCAAGCTTTGGTAATGTTAGCAAAACATCTGGAAATCTGGTTAATCTGGAAATCGCTAGTTTGCTCGTTTTACATGAACGACTTTACATGAAAGGAGGCGTCTTTATAAACATCTCATAATTCTGTGGACAGTTTGATGCATCACATTAAACCTAGCATCAGAATTAGCGACATATTCACATCAGATGCATTGTAGCTTCAGCATCGATCTGAAGGCCAGCGCCTCATTTCCAGTCCAGCAGCATTTCGGTCCTGGATCTTCCTGGATTCATTTCAGGCCCATCAAGAACCAGATCTTTTCTTCTGTGGTGGAATCTCACAGAGCGGGTTTGAGGTTTAGGACTGTTAGGAGTCACGATCTTCCTCATTATGATTAGACTGTCTAATAATAAGAATGCTAATGATAAAATCTCACACTCTCTCTCTCTCGCTCGCTCTCTATTTCTCTCTCTCTCCATGTGGAGGATCTCTTCACCTCCACCATGGAGGGCAACCAGGGCAGGGCTGTGAGAGGACCTAATAAAGGGCACATCGGCAGCGTCCAGACGGCGTGAAGGCCGTGATGTAAGCGTGTATCCGACTCCGAGTGACTAAACCGTCGCCCTGTTGCACCGCCTACACGATCCAGCAGCCTGTTATACAGCACAAAGCCTGTGTGTCTTTAAACAGCATCGTCTATACAACATCCCCAAAACGAACAGAGCAGCAAAAACACCTCAGGATGATAATGGAACCCTAATCATGGCTCCCGGTTCCTCGATTAATTAATAACAATCGACCGAGTTGAGGTCAGCTGTGCAAAACAACAGTCATCATTTCAGTCATTATCGCGCGGCCCTCGTAATCTACTCTGCCACCGACACGGAGGATGAACAGAAATATGGATACAAACGGCCAATTTATTTTTTCTTCCTAATCAAGCACCGGTCGATTGATAAACCTCCACGTACAGTACAGTAGAAAAGGAATTGTTTATCGTGAGACGCTTTTTTTTTTAATGATTTCTCGCTCTTGTTCATTAATAATTTTGACTGAGGTGAGTCTCGGAGGCAATCGATAGCCTGATCATACTTTAGTTTCAACCTTGACTCGAATTCGAGCGCTGAGAGCGAGGACTAACGGCTTCTCGCCCGTTCGGACATCGATACCTCAGAGTGCCTCTATTCCGAGAGCCAGAGACGGATCACGGGGCGAGTGCGATGCCATCCCACTTAATTATCTCACACGGATTATTAACGTTATTAGTAAATGGAAAGCAAAAATATAATTGCGCCGTACTCGGCCGCGCGGTCTTTCCAAAGCGTTTTCAAGCATCGATGGACTTGGAGTAATTCGATTAGGAAGACGTGTTCTATAACAGAGGATAACGTGGCATCCATTTGCCTCCATCTTTGATTAACATAATTAAAAGACTGCCTGAAAAGGCCATTATTAGCGCTCTAAAAGCACGGCAAAACACTCGCGCTGTAATCCAAGATCCTTCGGTCGCTCAGACTGCGATTGATTGAGCTGTAACTGAGAACTTGTTTATGGCACACGAGGCAATACTTAACAGAAATGTTGACATTAACCCTCTATAATTATTGTATTGATGAGCGTCGGAGTCTGATGTCAATTCCGGCGAGTGGAACCGATGACAAGGTCCGAGCACACGCGCACTCGCTCGAGCGCTACCGTACTCCTGCGTCGCCGCACTCACACACCAGACCAGGCATTTCCTGTATGTTAATAATTTAGATGTATTTTTGAGACATTTAGGCGAACGCTGAAGCTAAAGCACACCTTCCGATTTATCCGTGCAAGCTGTTTTCCATTGGCTCCTGACCCCCCGGAACATTCTGCAGAATCTGCAGCCCTCCTCTGATTACGGTTCCACGAGGCCGTAAATTAAACAAACGGGATTCATATCTGCGCCGTAATTTTACAGGAATCCACATTTCAGAGACACCTCGACTCTGTAGCAGCGACGATCCATCACTCTGCAGCGGAGGAGTCGTTCTGCGGTGCGCCTCGACATGTGCGCCGCTTATGTGGTATTTTCCACAAATACGTTTCCATTATGAGGTAATGGGCCTAATCGGCATTGTGCTGTAGAGTTTGCACAGAGTGATGTTGTGCTTGGCTTTTTAACCTCTTGATTGGCTCGGATAAAAATTTGTGCTCTCGTGATGGAGACTCCTCTTGGCTAATCGCTACGACGAGCCGCTCATAAATCCAGGATCTTCTGGGAGGACCTTCTGTGCTACTTGCTTATTTTGGTGAAAGGCGGCGGTTTTCTGGAACCGTCGTACGTTTTTAATGTCTTCCTTCTAATCCGATTTGTTCCGGGGTTCTGTATGAAACATTTCTCGTAATATGTTACAGATGAAAAAATTAATATTAGGATAAAAGATGGCGGTTATATCCTACGGCCCGATTGATCCAGATTCATCATGTACTATTCATGAACAAAACAAATGAAACACTTAAGGCAAGACCCTGGCATCATGGAGCTGGTAGGAGTTAAATCAATAGAAATAAGACACCACACACGGATATTTGAACCGAGTTTCTGAAAGGGAAAGAAATAAATGAATGCGGTGAAACAAAGGCTACAGTTTGCGCTGGTAAATTCGGGACTCGCTTCTCTTTACGAATTAATCTCGACGGAAACGAGAGCAGAACATCAGCCTTGAGAAAAGTTCTCTGTTTCGGCTTTGCGGTTAAACACATGATTTCGATCCGTGAGGTAATTCTTCGTAAATGCCTCGTAAAACTTGATCAAGAGGTCCGTCGGTAATTTGCTTAGCCCTAGGTGCTTGCTAACAAACTAGCTGCTACAGGATGCTCTCCTAACGTTAGCATACCCGACGTTACAACCACAAATTCTCAGCCTCGGAATTTGGATCACAATTTGTGTTACCGAAATGGAACTAAGTTTCTCTTACGAATTTTATTCTCATGACCTGCAACATGAGACTCTTATGGGCTACAGAACGAGGATCAGAGACGTACCAGGGAAATAATCTCCACCTCCGAATCCAGACGCTTGTGATTGCCGATGCTGGAACGTAAACCAAGGAGACGGGAGCTAAAATGTTTATGGACTACTTTTAACTCCTCTCTCCTGCTATAATCTCTCCCGGGGTATCAAAGGGGAGCATCATCTCCAGCAGCAACACAGCACCCAAATCCTGCTAGACAGCCTGGGCTTTGTAGGTAGGCTTTCTCCTTCATCCACAGCCGTTGTCATACGCACAGACACACACACACAAACACACATACAGTACACACACAAAGCTGTCTCTTCAGGGGTTAAGTTTCAAGCTCCTGGTTCCTGGCTCTCAGTGTTCACATCACAGCTCTGGAGACTTTATCCAGCTTCATCTTCTTCACGGGGCTCGACATTTCCCGGCCCTATTTAACCCAGCAGGGGTTTTATCATATTTTTCTGGAGATGAGATGAGATGGAAGTTCTCTCTCCATCCCTGAGATCTCTTTTAGATGTACAGATCCTCCAGATCTCTTTAAACCTCCGACACCGGACCACCCGTAGCAGCTCGAGCCGATACGATGCCCCGTGATTAAGATGTCAGGGTTTATTAAGTTTAAGAAACGGCAAAGTTTTTCCTCAGAGCGGCCTCTGAACTCAGACCTCAGGGTTTGGACAACTTCCTTATTTACGGCAGAGAGTCAAGTAGAGGCCGTGACCCAGAGCGCCGAACGCTACGTGAGCTACAAGCGCATCGGCGGCTAATGAATCTGTCCCGTTTTTGTCAACGTCGTAGCTTCAATCCAAGATCGCTCTGAGCGAGGCGCGAGAAAGTCGCGGGCCGACAATGCGGGCGATTAGCTCCGACAGTAATTATAATAATTCGGGGAAAAGATATGAAGACGGAAAAAAAACCCGAGGTAAACAGGACATCGGAGAAGTCGATGACGTGCCGTGGTGGAAGAAGAAAAGCATTCTGTGTTTCATTTCATATCGAAAAGCGAGGTAAATCTTTACATTTAATGATGGAGCCATATCCTAGTAAACCCTATGCATGCGTTATTGATTTTTCCATCTCTCCGCAGAATATGGCTTCTATCTCCATGGTGTTCATTATCTCACGTTAGGCATTACTGGAGTAGATAAGACCCCCCCCTCCTCCTCTCTCTCTCTCTCTCTCAAGCTATCTATCTCTATATTCCTTTTCTCGATGAAACAATAAAGCTTAAACCCACAACTGTCTCACGTTCATGACACCAGGGTGTGCGATCAATGCCCTTTATTTTACACTTACACACATTACCTGTCAATGAGTGCCATGTTTAGATACCCGAGCTGTAATTATTTTAACACACACACACACACACACACACACACACACACACACACACACACACACACACACACACACACACACACACACTGCAGATATGTACACCTTGTTGCACGTACAATAAAGGTGTAGTGTGTACGGCGTATACATGCATCTCTGCTCGCTCCAGTAATCCCAGCTCTCATCAGAGTCCAGCTTGGAAATCATTGCAGCAGCAATAAACGCTTCATATTCCTATTTATTGCCTTCCAGACGCTCCTGCCTTATTGGGGCCACCCTCATGAATACGGTAGGGAATGAGACAGGGCCGTGCAACAAAATAATCTGGGGGATGGGGACAGAGAGAGAGAGAGAGAGAGAGAGAGAGAGAGAGAGTGAGAGAGAGAGTGAGAGAGGGAAAGGATGATAGTACTGCACTGTTGTGATGAAGGATCTAGACAGAGGATTTGTCTTTTTTTTTTAAAGGTAAATTGCATCATAATGAAATCACCTCATTACCACCAGAGAGACAAATATATATGAAATATAAGTCTAACTAGTTTATTTCTGTCAAGATCCATGTACATGAAATTATAGATATTTAATTCATGAGCATGGCCCTGGTTGGGGATTAGGCCAGGATGGAGATCAGCAGATGTCCCTTAAAAGACTCGATTAAATACGAGTCATTAAAAAAAACCCAGACTGATCAGCATTTAAAATAAAGGGAAGTTAGGGTAGAATAAAGGGTAGATTTGTTCAGTGTAGAGAAGTGACACCATGAGATGAAGAGATGAAGAAACTTTAAGCATCACCACAGCTGGGGAATTATGATGTCATGGTTTGTCACAGAATCTTTATAATAACAGGATAACGAGTGAATACTGATAGAATAGTGGATCTCAAAAGTCGTATCAGTCCAGGTAAAGCCTGTATACGTGTTACGGTCATGTGACCATCAAGAATACACAGATTACTTAGCCACGCCCCTTACAATGAAGCTCAAGCAGTGCATCGAATTGCCGTCTTTATTTATAATACATATGTATATGAATGTATATATTCATTCATTCATTTCCTACCACTTATCCGGACTACCTCGGGTCACGGGGAGCCTCTGCCTATCTCAGGCGTCGAGGCAGGATACACCCTGGACGGAGTGCCAACCCATCACAGGGCACACACACACTCTCATTCACACACACATTCACACACTACAGACAATCAACCTACCATGCATGTCTTTGGACCGGGGGAGGAAACCGGAGTACCTGGAGGAAACCCCCGAGGCACGGGGAGAACATGCAAACTCCACACACACAAGGCGGAGGCGGGATCGAACCCCTGACCCTGGAGGTGTGAGGCGAACGTGCTAAATATATATATATATATGTTTATATAGTTAGGAAATATTAGCATGCATACGATACATGCTTCTTATTTCTATGACACGTCTAATAATTCGTCATACCCGGTGTGTCTGAAGCCTCACCTTACTCTCTTTCAAATCTCTGTCGGATCAGGACGAGACGTTATCCGTCTCTAATAGTTTTGAGAACTGGAATGAAAAGCGTGCTAGTCTGCAAAATTCACCGTAAGAACGAGTAAATTAGAGAACGGAGGAAACGGTGATGAAACGGAGGACGAGCGATTTTGTCTGTCGGCTGGATTTTGTTATTTTTATTTATCTATCTATCTATCTATCTATCTATCTATCTATCTATCTATCTATCTATCTATCTATCTATCTATCTATCTATCTATCTATCTATCTATCTATCTATCTATTTATTTATGTGTTTGTTTTTTTTTACGTTATTCTCGTTAACAGTCTCCATGGTGCTGGTGGCTGATGGGCATCTGCACTGGAAGTAGATTGATGTGCTCAATCACTGAATTTATCCAGCAACGTTTACAATATGATCCCGGCGCCGAGTTCCTCTTGGCCGCATCACGTTGAGAAAAGGCAGGCTGGGTAATTTGTTCTGATGTAGTAAATAACTGGCCGTAATGAAACTCGGCCTGATGTATTCGGAAAAGGCCTGATTGATGCAGGAAGAACTCGCCGTGCCCATTTAGCATGCACAAACCCCGGCGCTCGCCAGAGCCGCAGAGCGGTCCCTGTGACAGCTGCGGGGCCGCGCGCAATCTTAAAGCAGTTATGAATTACTGCTGACCCCCCCCCCTCTCAACCCATACCACTCCACCCCCTCTCGCACCCCCCGGTCTCCTCCCACCCCCCACAATCCTGGCGCTCTAGAAGCAAGCATATTGAAAGTCATCAGTCTGTGGCGGTCATTCTTTTTAGCATGATGTGATATAAGGAATGGTGGTGGTGGTGGTGGTGATGGTGTGGGGGGGGGATTAGTTGCAATCACTGGTAAAATAGAAGCTGTGGGGGGGTTCGGCGACAACAAAACCCACCAAGTGCACCAGCATGATATTTTCAGCGCACACTCAAGCAAGTCCTATAAACGAGGATAAAAGCCTCGGCTGCAGCAGACAGATAATGCCTGCATTTTTATTTTTTATTCTCTCCATATAGCAGATGTTCCATGAAGAACCCCCGACCGAATAATATGGAGGAAGATTCGTCCGGCAACCAACGAACGCCAACACAAAACCGTCGCTTGTTCTTCTCCGGGCTCCGTTTAACGTTCTGAAGACGGGTTCACATCTGACCTTACGGCCAAAACTGTCAAGCTGCTTATATTTTTTTCCATTCCTACCTAATCCGAGCCATTACGTGTAATCGAAAGCCTCGGCTTCTCCATAAGAAATTATACACCGAACATCAAGTGCTTCGTCTTACACGAAAGTGTTTCCACTCAGCCGTATAAATACGTTTATAGCTGGTTAATAATACCGAAGCAGAATGGCTTTATGCTAATGGAATTTTCAATCAAACTGCACAGTCTGACACCATAATATAAAAGTGTATGCAAAGTTCAGTGATGGTAGAACACCTCATCAGGGATGTTCATTAAAGCGCTGGCTTTAGGTTTCTCTGGACAGGTCCTCTATTAGCCGCGCTGACCGGCATGGTGGCGGGGCAGAGGGGTGGGGGTTGGGGTTGGGGGGCAGTGAAAAGGTTAGAGAGATGAAAGCCATGATACTCTTCACTCGTGTAGCCCTTCCACGTCTCTTCAATAATTAACCTTTTGGCTTTGCATTGGCCTTTTTAAACCTTTGAAATGCATATCAAACATCTACATTCCCTTCTAAAATCCCTCTGTACTTATATCCAGTTTGTCTATTTTAATGTCAGAGGAGAATAAACAATCACCGAGATTAAACGAAATAAAAATGAGAATAAACGCTAGCGAGATGCTAACCTCGTTTCCCTTTGGGTGAATTGGCTCCCGTTGTGTTTCATGTTAGATCCATACGCAGTGACAGTCACTAAAACCCAGTTCGCTTATCCGAACGTCTCGGGTCACGGGGAGCCTGTGCCTATCTCAGGTGTCATCGGGCATCGAGGCAGGATACACCCTGGACGGAGTGCCAACCCATCACAGGGCACACTCACACTCTCATTCACTCACACACTACGGACAATTTCCCAGAGATGCCAATCAACCTACCATGCATGTCTTTGGACCAGGGGAGGAAACCGGAGTACCCGGAGGAAACCCCCGAGGCACGGGGAGAACATGCAAACTCCACACACACAAGGCGGAGGCGGGAATCGAACCCCCGACCCTGGAGGTGTGACGCGAACGTGCTAACCACAAAGCCACTCTAAGCCAAAGTGCCCCCCTAGTGTTAAACACGACGTTATGAAGTATGGTCTGAGGAATTAGTTCATAATAATAAGCAGCTCGTCTTGTTTATTATTGGCTCACGTTATAGCTAAACATTCAGAATTTAATTTCATGCTAGTTGCAGCGGCGTCAGTATTACTAACAGAGAAGAATTAAATCATTTTATCGGAATAATCCCTAGTTTTAAAGTTAGTGGACTGTACAGAAGTAAAAAGTGCAACAGAGATAAATGTGATTGTTTATTACAGCAGAGATAAATGTGTCCTTTCCCCTTTAGTGAACGGGTTTTTCCTGACTGGGTGAATTTTATTGGTGTGTCGAAGCAACGCGACAGCTAAAGCGCACTCGCTAAACCCTCTGTTGTCGTGTCTGCGTGTCCTTTGGTAGTCACATCATTTTCTATTTTGGTGGTCATTCGGTGGGATGTTGTGTGATGCAGATCTTCATCTCTCCTGCTTTTGTAAATGAGAGATAACTAGTCCATTCTTCTGTTTGTTCGCATTCATATTTAAACAGAGAGGAACGGACGGCTCGACGGCAGACTGCGGGCTCCGGAGACGGAAAATGGAGAATGACAACGCAGGAGGAAGTCAGCATCTGCAGTCTGGCATGATTGTTGGGGTCCAGTCGCAGACAATCACGTAATGTATCATTCATATTGCTGCAGTGCTGCTGCCGGTGCAGCCCTCGTTCTCTCCAACCTCCTCGCTCGCCTGTGAACGCCGAGCCGACAAACACTCGCCGTCGTCACACGCCGAACTCATCACTCTCGTGACACCGCTGTCCCCCAATTTGTCACCTAGTGAGCGTGATTTCTGCCTGACTGACACACACAAACACATATTCATGCACTTATAGTCGACCGCGGCGGCAGGTACGACTTCACGTTAATGGCTTTCTGCACAGGAAGTAGCAGCATTTTATATATTTTTTTATATCTATTCATTTATTTATTTATTTTGTTTATTTTTTTATTTTTTTATTTTTTTATTTATTATCTTATTTATTATTTCTTTTCTTTCGTTTTTTTTTTTTTTTTTTTTTTTTTTTGGAATTACTCGTCCATTACTCGGTAAAAAATAAATTCAGGTTTTAATCATGAAGTTTGATTTTTTTTTTTTTCTCCTCCTTTCCAAAGGCACAAACATGTTCCTTCGATTTAAAAATCTAATCACTAGCGACCATTAAAGCTAGGTGTGTGAGAGAGATATTGCCCGGTGCTTTGGTCTGATTATCATTCCGAATGAAAAAAAGTGTTCGGTGCTGGTCCCACGGGGCGAGGAGTCATTCTTCAAGGTGACGCATTTCACCAGAGGAATACATTTGCCATTTGCAATTGAAAGAAGTCAAATATACGCTGATTTCCTGGACCGAGAAGGACCTGGGTGTGTATATATATATATATATATATATTTATATATTCATGCATGAGGACCTACAGAGACCAAACATGTACACGGAGGGCAGAAGTTCTGTTTACGCCGTAATAATATCCAGGAAAAAAAATAAAAAAGTCCACAAAGGGAGAAAGGGACAAATTGGCTCAAAAGAACTGAACTTTTCTGAAGTGGGTCAAACTTAGGAGGAAGGTTTAAGAAAATAAAGGAGATGGGTCAGGAGTGAAATTAACAAGTCAGCTGAAATCTCATCTGGAAGCAAGGAAATGTGACAGACATGCTAAACTTCAGCTTCAGGGTTCAGGTTTAGAGAGGAACTTTGCAGGATGAATCCTATTTCGGTCCACGACGAGGCTGCGGCGCAGAGAAATCGGCGAATCATACAGTAATCACCTTATCCATCATGGTAATCCTGCAGATACACACAGGGCTTTGGGCTGCGAGATCCTTTTCCTCATTTTCGAGAAGAACATGAAGTCGTTCCCTCTCAGGCAGCTCATGTTTTCACTTCAGGCTTCTCTTTTATTCTTCTGTGCAAGATCTCGAGATGCAGAAATCTTCTTTAAAGTAAAGGGGTGAGGTGATTATGCGTGGGTCGTCGTCTCCCGAACGCACGTGCGGGTGAGGTCACGATTACCGTGCCTACAGCCCATGACTCTGTTAAAATGAAACTAGAATTTAACGTATAAAAAACAAACAAAAAAAAACGCTTCAGATAATCAGATCATCAGAATTTAATTGCTTACGTTTTGCTCTTCGGTGTTTAACAGAATTGCACAGAATTAGCAAAACTAGCAGAGCTAACTAGCATCCATGCTAATGACACGAGAAGATTACGGACAGTTTACTTTATGAATTTTTATTTTTTTTTTAAATGAATAATTTACTTTCTGTGTAAAATCAATGTCACAAGATTATGGAAAATATGGAAAAAGACAATTTTTCTATTAATAATCTCCAGGAAGAACTTCCTGTTGAACATGTAGGATATTCAACGTAAAGATGTACAAAACCTCGGTTGCTGGACGCTTCATAAAAAAAACAAAAACACGGATGTTTCGAACCCGAGATGTTAAGTGATTTCTGAGGGAACGTGTATCCCAGGTGCTGTAGATTTATTAGGTTTGATTAATATTTGCAGTTATTTTTAGTTATTAGTTTAGTTTAGTTTATTAATAGTTAGCTTTGCTTTACTTTACTCTTTAGTAACAGTGTGACACAAACGGCACCGCGATCATGGACTCACTCGGGAGATCGGTATTAGAGAATCTGTGGACCTCGTCGTTTCCTTTCCTCCTCGGTCTCACACGACGACGAGCCGGCCGCACGGTCAGACTCGGACCGTGTCCGTCTCAGACGTTATCGCCGTGGAGAAACGAGCTTTGCTGGGAGAAGCTCTTCTCACCACATACGTCAGCGGAATCCAGGTTCAACCGCCGACCCCTTCACACCCAGGTGGGTCACCTTTCAGAACATTCAAGGACTCCCTACATGGATAATCACGCTCTTCCAAGCCAAACCGGGCTTAGCAGCGAGCCCCGGTCCTTTCCCCACCCCCTTCCCAAATCTGTCCGACAGCACGGTTCAGAAAATAAGCGAGAGGCCAGCTGAGTTTGCAGCTTGCTGCATTAATGTGTCATAAATAATGGCAGTGGGTGGAATCGCAATCAAGTCAAGCATCTTTCACATCCCCTCCCCATCAAGCTCGGAATCAGATTCTCGCACGAATGTAACCGCTAAATCCATCACGTCCAATCATAAGGATCAGATATTGGATGGTGTTTGGAAAGAAAAAAGAAAAGGGCAGCATTCTTTTTTATTTATTTATTTATTTATTTATTTATTTATTTATTTATTTATTTATTTATCTTTTCCCTTCTTTTTCGCAATGATAAAATGATTGCAGAAGAGCCATTATCTAAAAAAGGAGGGACTAAAAAAATAAATAAATTTAAAAAAAAAATTTAATTCGGGACTTAAACAAAACAGCGACGCTCCTTTCGGACGGATTGAAAAGGACGTGGGGAAAATGGCTGCGTGTTAATATTCAGAAGTGCAAGAAAACATATTTAGCTTCACCAAATCATCTAGCACAAAACAGCAAGCATGAAAAATCAATAGGTAAAATGGGGTAATGCTTTTCTGGGTCACATCTGAATATATCTTTTAGAGCTATCGATTTGTTTCTCGTGTGTGTGTGTGTGTGTGTGTGTGTGTGTGTGTGTGTGTGTGTGTGTGTGTGTGTGTGTCGCTTCGGACCGTTCCTCGTAATTAACGCACGGGGGAAAATTTAATTCAGGAGCAAGAACTATCACACATGTGGCCGGTTCTTATTGGCCGGATAAATGAAGTAGTGCCATGATAAAGAGGGGGCGGAGTCTCTCATAAGGGAGATTTATAATCTGACTGTCGGATTCGAGTAAATTAATTTTATGATATTAAACTCAACCTTTAACCTTCTCTGCTTCTGATTGTCACCCTGTTCACAAGAGAGACAAAGGATTCGGTGGTGGTGGGATGGGGAGTGTGTGTGTGTGTGTGTGTGTGTGTGTGTGTGTGTGTGTGTGTGTGTGTGTGTGTGTGTGTGTGTGTGTGTGTGTGTGTGTGTGTGTGGTGTGAAGGAGAAGGGAAAAAAAGATTGAGAAATTGATGATATTTCTCCTGTGCGCTCACTGCACTGCACATATCTGTCACCTCCATACATGATTTTTCAATTATTTTAGCCTGTGCAGGTGTACGAGAGAGAGAGGGAGAAAGAGAGAGAGAGAGTGGGAGAGAGAGAGAGAGAGTGAGAGTGAGAGAGGGAGTGTGAGAGAGAGAGAGTGTTCCAGATGAGTAAATGTTAGCACACATACATCACTTCTTTTAAATATCCCTCTGTGTTACGAGAAGGTTTCATCAAGTCTGCCATCACATCATGCATTTCTTCTTAAAGATCTTCCACCTTCCATATCACAGACCTTCAAAAATGGCCGACAGCAAATAAATACAACAGCACCGGTTTAATATTCACCATAAAGCCTTGAAGCCAGGCCACTTGGTTGGGTGCATTCTTTAGCTTTGCTAGGCCAGTGCTTTTACACACACACACACACACACACACACACACACACACACACACAGAATAAAGGTTAGGTTACATAGACACGAGAGCTCGCTCCGATGCGGTCCTCTGAAGTTGACAAAGATGGAAACGGTGCTTGAAATTCAGAGGATTTCCAAAACCTTCAAGCTTTCAATAATTCATTTCAGATCTGTAAGAGGAAAAGGAAAGAGTATGTGGAGGAGGAGGAGGAGGAGGAGGAGGAGGAGGTGGTGGTGGGAGGGGGGGTGAGTAGAGAGGGACGGGGGCAACGGGAACCTAGAAATCGGTCCGAGAGCCGTGAGGTGTTTGAGCCGTTACCTCCACTCCATTAAGCAGAACCAGAGCAGGCAATAAATAGCTCATTATTTGCTCGAGCAGGTTACGCTAGCGCTCCGGCTCGAACGCGATCGTCAGCCAACCAGGAAGAGCGCCTGGGTCTTTAATTACAAAGAGTCTTCTGATGGAGAAGTGATGCTCATCACAGTAAATAACACCAGCCATTGATGTGAAGTATAGCTCTTGGTTTATAATTACGGAGGCTTCCGAGAGCTATCGTCACACCGCGTTACGAGTTTAGGCTTTTTCCAATACACGGAGCGATGTGTATAAAATACGACTAGGGCTCAGCTTTAATGGTTTCCAGCAGACGCCTGATGAGAAAAACACGATCAAAATAACACCAGCCTTCTTCATCACGTGATGGTACTTAACAATATCCACACTGGATACAGTTCTAATGTATGTGGGGACCAGCTATGAATGCTAGCTCCGCCCCTAACCTTAACTCCGCCCCAACGCTAACCATAACCGTACCTGAAGCGTATGAATAGTTAAGTCGATGAAGTCGAAAAGTTAAGATCACATCCCTAATATTTAATCATGCTGTTTAACACATCATAGAGTTTTAATTCTTACTTTATTGTGTAAAATGTCTAAAAAAGGATAACGTTCAGAAAGATCTGTACGGACGCCAAAGCGCGGTGACGACGCGGTACGTTTTGTTCGGTTTCGTTTAAATGATGCTGTAAGAAGAGGTACGGATACCGATCCCACCGCTAACCCTAAACGTAACTTGTGTAGAAGTTTTCAGTGTTTTAATATTGCAATTTAACATGATTTTCTTTTTAAAAGAGAAAATCGCTAACCTTCAGAAAATGCTAAATGATCCCCATTACACAGCGACACAAACCTGGTCATATTTTTAATAAAATAAAATAAAATAAAATAAAATACTTAATTGATTTATTTTATTTATTTATTTTTAAATTAATTTAATTTAATTAAAAAGAGAAATCGCTAAGCTTCAGAAAATGCTAAATGAACCCCATTACACAGCGACACAAACATGGTCATATTCTGATCAAATAAAATAAAATAAAATAAAATACTTAATTGATTTATTTTGTTTATTTATTTTTTAATTTAATTTAATTTAATTTAATTTAGTTTAATTTTATTTTATTTATTTGTGTCAGATGTCAGAAGGCGTGGTGAACGCTAACTCCGCCCCTAACGCTAACCCTTGAATAGCGCTAATAGCTAAGTCGATTAATCGAGTTGCAGCTGAACGTTAATTAGGAATTTATTAAATTTTTCTTGTGAAAACTTTTACTGTGCTCCTTCACGGTACAGTACTTACTGTTCATGTCATTCGAAAGATAACTAAAATATCTATATTTTAAACTTAATTATCGATGATATGATCCCTTCGATCCCTTCGATCCCTTCGACGTTGGACGCAGTCACCCGGTAAACCCCATAACTAACATCCATCGAGTAGAAATCAGAAAGTGAGAAGGGACCGACCGCGGCTCGGGGTCGGGGCCGAACGGCAGCGCTGCACTTTCAACGCTGACCGAAGACTGAACACAAAGCTACAGGACGAGCCAAAATATCGAGCGCTTATCCTGAGCCGATACACGTCCCACCAGGACGCTCGCTCTTTTTTTTTTTTGAAGTGGCTATTAGTGTGAACAGTAAATCAAAGCTTCGAGTCACTTCTTATCTCAT
The DNA here is from genome assembly GCF_022655615.1 of Tachysurus fulvidraco. Lineage (NCBI taxonomy): Eukaryota > Metazoa > Chordata > Actinopteri > Siluriformes > Bagridae > Tachysurus > Tachysurus fulvidraco. Next base: position 16,207,642 of record NC_062542.1, on the reverse strand, counting down.
CCGTCTGCCCTTCTAGAATATTCATCAATGGTTTTTCAGAAGTGTTTGTAATTCCGCATCGAGTTATATATAAAAAAAAAAAAAAAAAAAGGAATAAACTCATCCTGGCCTTTAAGCGAAATAATTCCATCCTTTTTTTTTTTTTTTTATGTGACATGCTCAGTCGATAGCATTCATAATTGATGGCTCTCTGGAACGCTTCAGGCCACATTAAGTTTTATTCCACGCTGTTCGTCAATATCCCTGACCAGGTAGATTTCATTATTGACAAGTGCTGCCCACATTGTGTTGTATAATTAAGTTCAACTTCAAAACTTCAGACTGTTTTTTCTTCTCCTCTTCCCCTCCCTCTCGCCTGGTTCAACAGGAAGTGTTTGAAATGACCGCTTGGTGCTCTTAATTTAAACTGCCGTTTCATTTCTCTCTGTAGGTGTCTATTTTATTGTTAAAGGTCACCCTCATTTGTCCGAGCCAACAAAGGCGGCCCTTAAAGTTGCCGCTGCTTTTTGACAGACAGTGGTCCTGTGTAAGTGATGGCCTTAAGGACAGACGTGCCACTGTGAGCCTCTCTCTCTCTCTCTCTCTCTCTCTCTCTCTCTCTCTCTCTCTCTCTCTCTCTCTCTCTACACAGTGAGAGAAATAGCAGATAACAAATCATGCCCCGCGCGTCTCCCTCCGGCGTGATTGACGACTTCATGGAGGGCACAACTTTTCAATGTCCTCAGATTAAAAAACGCTCAAACAAATGAGGGCTAAAAATACTACTGCAGGGTTCCAGGGAGGGGGGGAAGGAGAGAGAGAGAGCAGGCGCCCAGACGTACCTTTTAAAAGAAGGAGAAAAAGACAACAAAGAAAGCGAGACCGTGATAACAAAGCCTACAGTACGTACTCGTTCTTTTAGATCTCGGAGCTTTTTTTCTTTCCCCCCCGATAACACCCGTCTTTCGGATGCATCGCTAAACCGGCGCCGGTGATTTCGCATTCACGGTGATGGAGGCGGGTGGTGATATACGGCTAGTTATTAAAAAAGTTTGATTTTATTGGTATCACGTGACCTCGGCGTATATGACCTCTATTTTCACAAATGGCACAGGTCTCTGTTTTTTAATAGAGTGGTGCCGGGCTATATATCAGCCGCTCGCCCTCATAAAGCTCACTAATATCTTCACATTTTCAACATGCTTTGAATTTCTGTCTTGCCTTTCAATGAAACAGAACAAATAAAGCAAATAAATGATCGTGATGACGACGACGACGATGATGATGATGATGATGATGATGATATATGTATATAAACTCACATAAACAGGCCTAGGGAATCGAGGTCTAGACGCTGCTGTGAATAATATCTGCGCTCGTAAGATTTAATATCCAGGCAGCTGATGTTGCACTGTATAGAAAATCTTCTGCCATTTTTTTTTTTTTTTTTTTTGTGGAAAAGCGCACGCATTAATCAGATCCGGGCGGTAAAACATGCGACGCAATACGAGCGATGTACTGTAGCAGGAGGAAGAAACGGCCCCAGGATGCGGTGCAGGTACATCAAACATTTACACACTTATACACTAATAAACGGAACAAAAGGACAGAGTTTGAAATCTCAGGCAGAGGAAAATATAAAAATGACTCAATGTGCAAAATTCGGACGGACGCGGCATTACGAGCTCAAGTCCGGTAATTGAAAATGACAGAGACACACAAAGCATCAATCACGGCTGACCTTTCACGGCTTTATTAGGATGGGCTGAGAGATTTGAGAGAGCTCCACTCCATCACGGCCGCAGACTCAGACACACACGTGGTCAAATCAAAGCTCTCCACGTCCACGCGCTGTCACACGGAGGACGGAGCTCGTACGGGCCGAAGAGCGACACATTTCACCAGACGCATTTTCACAGATAAAACAACTGCTCTGAAACGATGAACTAGCGCAAATAGTCGGATTGAACTGAGGACGACGCGGACGAACTTTTGTCCTGATATGAAATAAAATCTGTTCACGTGACGAACTGATGTGTCGTAGCTAGGAACTGAGCAGCAAGTTGACATCTTGGTCTGTAGATGAGTTCTGTATATTTGGTCAGTAACGACTCGTTGTTTTTTTTTTTTTAAACGACTCTGTCCTCCGTGTTAAAAAGTATGTGATGTCATTCTGCTCAAATCGGCGGCAGCAGAGCTTTTAAAAACAGATAAGAACAAACTAATTAACATAACGGTCCCGGTACAGGCTTCGGATGAGACGATACGCGTCTCGATACGTGGCAGGAAGACGTCACGGCTCACGAGTCGATTCCCTACTGATTCAGAATGATTCGGTTCTGCACAGGTAGAGGATTATATCTATATTACATGGTGCACAGAATCCTGAAATTCTATTATTTAATTACTGTTTATTTATTTATGCACTCTGACTGCTAGTGATGCTCAGAGATATTAAGTTTAAAACACACACACACACACACACACACACACACACACACATGTTGAGCTTTAAACAAAGGAATGAGGGTTCAGGGAAAGTTGGCCTTCAGAAAGCTGCACGTCACATATTTCTCTTTCACGGACGTGAGGTTTATAGGCCGATCCTCCCGCCGCACTCTGATGAAACGCTCGGGCGCAGGAGCTTCGGCCTCGCTACGGGCACCACATCTGGCCTCGTGTTTAATTTCAGATCAGAGCGGGACAGGAAGCACCTGTCTAGAGGAAACGGTTTGGAGAGAAAAGAAAACATAGTGTATATCTATCTGCTGCAGAAACGTGTCACAGTTGTCACGTTTAAAGCTACGTCAACAAACAGAGTAAAGACTAAATTGCTTCGGAAAGCAAGCCTTACAAAATGAACACGACTCTCATTCAGACGAACGCCGGCGCGTTGTCCGATCGAGGCTTGAATGAAATCTATTCTCCTTCCATTCATCCACAATTACTGTGCCGTAATGCTTCCAGATGTGCGGCCGGTCCTCCACGACATTAACAGATTACACGCTCTAATTCTGACCCCCATCAGACACCTGCAGTAAGGATTTGACGACCAGCGCGAGCGGACACGACGCGCACCTCGCGCCTCAAAGACACGCCGGGATACCGCAGGATACCGTCGCTGCTGCTACGACCGAGAGACAGCATGGAGATGTAGCTGAGGAACAACGCTGTGCGGTTGCTTTAGGGAAAGCTTTTTGCTCAAAAGTGACACAACACACTCACTTCTAAACACACCTCCATCCATCAGGATGATTTCTTCATGGAAATCTAAGTCATTGTGTACAGAAAAGTTACAGAGGAACACACACCGTCATGGGCTACATCCTATAAAAACTCAACACAAACCACAAACTATTGTAGCCTCTGAAACTATAGTCGTCGTCTCAACCCCACCCCCACCCCCACCCCCCGCACTTTTATTATAATTTTTTTGTTTTCCTCAAAGCCACCAGCCAGCTCTAGCCTTTCACACAACTAGGGAGGGTAAATGCTAACACATGCTTCCTGCATCTCGTGTGACAGCTGCAGCTTTTACTGAAACTCTGCACATGAAGGACAGAGTGACACACTCGTAGTAACACACTCAGAGTAACACACTCAGTGTAACACACTCGGTAACACACTTGTACCCAGAGTAAGACACTTACTGTAACACACTCAGAGTAACACACTTACAGTAACACACTCAGAGTAACACACTTACAGTAACACACCCAGAGTAACACACTTACAGTAACACACTCAGAGTAAGACACTTACAGTAATACACTCAGAGTAACACACTTACAGTAACACACTTACAGTAACACACTTACAGTAACACACTCGCAGTAACACACTCAGAGTAACACACTTACAGTAACACACCCAGAGTAACACACTTACAGTAACACACTTACAGTAACACACTTACAGTAACACACTCGCAGTAACACAATCAGAGTAACACACTTACAGTAACACACTCAGAGTAACACACTTACAGTAACACACTTACAGTAACACACTCAGAGTAACACACTTACAGTAACACACTCAGAGTAACACACTTACAGTAACACACTCAGAGTAACACACTTACAGTAACACACTCAGAGTAACACACTTACAGTAACACACTTACAGTAACACACTTACAGTAACACACTCGCAGTAACACAATCAGAGTAACACACTTACAGTAACACACTCAGAGTAACACACTTACAGTAACACACTTACAGTAACACACTCAGAGTAACACACTTACAGTAACACACTTACAGTAACACACTCAGAGTAACACACTTACAGTAACACACTTACAGTAACACACTTACAGTAACACACTCAGAGTAACACACTTACAGTAACACACTTACAGTAACACACTTACAGTAACACACTCGCAGTAACACAATCAGAGTAACACACTTACAGTAACACACTCAGAGTAACACACTTACAGTAACACACTCAGAGTAACACACTTACAGTAACACACTTACAGTAACACACTCAGAGTAACACACTTACAGTAACACACTCAGAGTAACACACTTACAGTAACACACTTACAGTAACACACTCAGAGTAACACACTTACAGTAACACACTCAGAGTAACACACTTACAGTAACACACTTACAGTAACACACTTACAGTAACACACTCAGAGTAACACACTTACAGTAACACACTCAGAGTAACACACTTACAGTAACACACTTACAGTAACACACTTACAGTAACACACTCAGAGTAACACACTTACAGTAACACACTTACAGTAACACACTCAGAGTAACACACTTACAGTAACACACTTACAGTAACACACTTACAGTAACACACTCAGAGTAACACACTTACAGTAACACACTCAGAGTAACACACTTACAGTAACACACTCAGAGTAACACACTTACAGTAACACACTTACAGTAACACACTTACAGTAACACACTCAGAGTAAGACACTTACAGTAACACACTCAGAGTAACACACTTACAGTAACACACTTACAGTAACACACTTACAGTAACACACTCAGAGTAACACACTTACAGTAACACACTCAGAGTAACACACTCAGAGTAACACACTTACAGTAACACACTCAGAGTAACACACTTACAGTAACACACTTACAGTAACACACTCAGAGTAACACACTTACAGTAACACACTCAGAGTAACACACTCGTTCTTTGCCCTCTTCGTCACGCTTGTGACCGGTTGGTGTCACAGTGATAAGCCCCTCCCACAATACTGTGTGTGTGTGTGTGTGTGTGTGTGTGTGTGTGTGTGTGTGTGTGTGTGTGTGTGTGTGTGTGTGTGTTTTAGTGCTCACTTTGCTAAGGTGTGTTATTTTCACCTGTTTAAAGAGCACGAGTGTCCAGATGTGCACCGATGCCTTTTGCTCAGAGATTTATTATTACTTTATTACTTTATCACCCCATTACGTCTTCGACAGAATAGCAGCACCAGACAAACAAAATGGATCCATTGGTTATAGTAAAGGAGCAGCACAAAGTAAAAGAAAAAGGAGTAAAGACGAGCGATACACGGCTCAGAGAAGCGCAGGGCAAACGTACGCAGGGCAAACGTACGCAGGGCAAACATACGCAGGGCAAACGTACGCAGGGCAAACGTACGCAGGGCAAACGTACGCAGAGCAAACGTACGCAGAGCAAACGTACGCAGGGCAAACGTACGCAGGGCAAACGTACGCAGGGCAAACGTACGCAGAGCAAACGTACGCAGAACAAACGTACGCAGGGCAAACGTACGCAGGGCAAACGTACGCAGAGCAAACGTACGCAGAACAAACGTACGCAGGGCAAACGTACGCAGGGCAAACGTACGCAGAGCAAACGTACGCAGAGCAAACGTACGCAGGGCAAACGTACGCAGGGCAAACGTATGCAGGGCAAACGTACGCAGGGCAAGCGTACGCAGGGCAAACGTACGCAGGGCAAACGACGAGCGAGCGATCAGAGGTTTCATATCGTGGACAACAGAGAAGAGACGTGAGACGGGTTCATGCTGTCTGAATAAAAAGTTTACGCTCCTTTTTCCCAACGATGTAAAGTCTATGCTTAAAAGCATAACGGTGGTCTTTAAGGTGAGATAATGTGCTTTAAGCTGGAACCATTTCACTTCTCAGGTGAAGACACTTATCTTTAAACAGCTTTGTAGTGGGACCTTTATTTCTAAGGACAGAGTTTATATTTATATATATTTATATTTCATAACAAATGTGAATGTTTAGCTGTCGTTTCAGATGTGTGTGTCTAGAGGCAGAGGTGTGTGTGTGTGTGTGTGTGTGTGTGTGTGTGTGTGTGTGTGTGTGTGTGTGTGTGTGTGTGTGTGTGTGTGTGTGTGTGTGTGACATGAGGACATGACAAGATGCCTTTCTGTTTCAAACTGGGGGAATATAAGTCACAAAATGTAGACAAATATTATCTATTTTTAGAGAGAGAGAGAGAGAGAGAGAGAGAGAGAGAGAGAGAGAGAGAGAGATGGGGAGAGAGGGAGAGAGAGAGAGAGAGAGAGAGAGAGAGAGAGAGAGAGAGAGAGGGAGAGAGGGAGGTATGGAGATAGAGAGAAGAGAGAGATAGAGAGAGAGAGATAGATATAAGTTAATATGAGAGAGATGTAGATAATGAGTATAGAGTAGAGAGAGAGAGATATAAGAGAGAGATAAGATATCTAGATATCTAGATTTTATAGATATATATTATGATATAGATGATATATAGATAGGGTAGAGAGAGATATACTTTAAATAAGATTGATGAGAACTTGAGAAAGATATGTATATATAAGAGCGATTTATAGAGAATATCTAACGAGAGATATAATATAGTATAGATAAGAGAGATTTGGTGATTCATGGCTGGAAAGTCAGTGATGAGTCAGGCTATAGCAGACTTGTATCTTCTCATAGCTCAGACGAACATCAGACATGATTAATACTCAGCAACGGGGATAAATAAACGCTCTTTCCTCGCCTCGTCTCCACACTCACTGCCTCGAACCCTCTGCTCACTGATCAATAAATTAAGAACTTCTCTTTAAGTATCGCCTCGTCTGAATGCTGAGCCCACACTTCCTGTGTTCGCCCAGGGGAATCATGGGAGGTGCGTTTGAGAGAAAAGGGAGTTTTATTTAAAACAGACACTTTGGTATAGGACAGAGTCTGACACACACACACACACACACACACACACACACACACACACACACACACACACACACACACACACACTTCAGTTACACAGGCAGGTAACTAATGCAACAGAAAAGAAAATGATCACTTTAATAATGACACAAAATAAAATAACAACCTGAAGTCCACAGAGTTTTTAGTCAGGACTAAAATTGCGAGACCTTTTCAGAACCTGTGGTCACAAAATCCGCCATCTGCAGTGACAGGATGTGCATCTGGAGAACATCTGTACGGTTCCTGTGTCTGAGAAGTTCTGCGTCATCTGTATTGTTCAAAATGTTAAAGACGCTGCAGAAGAAAGTAGTAAACAAAAGTAGTAAACAAAATCAGTGAACAAAAGTAGTAAACAAAAGTAGTAAACAAAAGTAGTAAACAAAAGTAGTAAACAAAAGTAGTAAACAAAAGTATAGAGGAAGTAAAGAGAATATTCTGTACTGAAATTTTATCTAAATAAATTAGTAATCAAATGCTGTATCTGTTGTTATTATGATGAGTACTACAGCTGTGATGAGTACTACAGCTGTGATGAGTATTACAGCTGTGATGAGTATTACAGCTGTGATGAGTATTACAGCTATGATGAGTATTACAGCTATGATGAGTATTACACAAGTGATGAGTATTACACAAGTGATGAGTATTACAGCTGTGATGAGTATTACAGCTATGATGAGTATTACACAAGTGATGAGTATTACACAAGTGATGAGTATTACACAAGTGATGAGTATTACAGCTGTGATGAGTATTACAGCTGTGATGAGTATTACAGCTGTGATGAGTATTACAGCGGTGATGAGTATTACACAAGTGATGAGTATTACACAAGTGATGAGTATTACACAAGTGATGAGTATTACAGCTGTGATGAGTATTACAGCTATGATGAGTACTAGCGCTATGATGAGTATTACACAAGTGATGAGTATTACAGCTGTGATGAGTATTACAGCTGTGATGAGTATTACACAAGTGATGAGCACTACATCTATGATGAATCCTATGTAAGTGATGAGTATTACAGCTGTGATGAGTACTACAGTTGTGATAAGTATTACACAAGTGATGAGTATTACACAAGAAGTGATGAGTATTACACAAATGATGAGTACTAGAGCTATGATGAATCCTATGTAAGTGATGAGTATTACAACCCGGACCAGACTTTATTTCGGATGTTCAGCACGTTATTCTGTGCGTTCTAAGTTTATTAAGTGTGTTACGCCGCACCTCCTGACATACGTACTAGTGATCTAAGCAGATGAAGAACTAAGAAAAAGAAGTGAGACATTCACACACGTATAAACACCAGCCTCAGTGGGAGGATATATTCTGGAACGTGGGATTGATTCTCCTCTTCTCTGTGTGATATCTGCACACCTACGATACAAACGCTGGATGCTTTAATGTACAAAAAAAGGCTTTAAAAAACAGAACTACAGGTGGTCAGAGAGCAGCATCTCCCTCAAGGTCGTCCTCGGAACGCGTCCAGGTGTTAGGTACGCTTTTGTCTTGTAAAAAAAAATGCAGCACTTTAGATAAAGTTTGAAAAGAGTGAAGAAACAGGATAAGGCGAAGTGATAAATACTCCTGCCTGTAGTGTGTAATTCTAGCTTATCTACCGTCACCCTGCCGTGCTGCTCTGGAGTGGCGTGCCTCATCTGTTACGACCGAGTCTGCGAAGCGCTCGTCTGTTTAGCTGCCGATCGAGTAGAATAAGCTGTATATTCTTTCACTACAGCAGTAAAAAAAACAAAAGAGAAATAAAGCAGACACGCCGCATGACATGAGAGCGAACAGCGGGCGAGGCTACGAAGCAGGTCAAGGTTAAAAGGTTGTCAGTTCAAATCCCCAAGAGTAAGAGTCAGGGTCTCGAGTCAGACCTTACACCTCGATGCCGAGATCAGATCAGATTTTACAAACCGGTAAGAAAGTAAACATTTTCCAATTTTATTAAATAACTCAATAATGTCTGATTTCTGCTTTCCTTAGTAACTGGGGTTTTATTCCCAAACACGCCTTGATTAATGATTAATGACTTATGGGATTAAAATAAAGCAGAAATTAGACAAAAAAATATCGCACGCAGTGATTTATTGTGTATATAAAATAATCCGGAACGCATTAGAGATAAAATTTTATCTAAATACATTTTATACAGTGTCAGAATCAGAGGTAAATGTGTAAAGAAGATAAATTGAGAGTAAAGTTAGATTTTTTTTATTGTTTTATTAACTTAATAAAAAAAAGAAAAAAGGGAGTAACAGTTTTTAGGTGAGAACGAGAACTTGTGACAGGAAATGTGGCTATAAATGCATAAAAAGTACAAGATATATAAAATCCATACAATATAAAGTACAAAGTCTCGTTCTTTAACGGGTTAAAACGAACCGTAACGTCATCACGTCGTCGGATAATTTCCCATAACTTTACCGCTTAGATACGAGACGGTAATCGCCATGGTTACTAAACACGGAATAATCTATAAGCCATATGACATCACCGAGAAACGTCCAGACTTTTTTTTTTATTACAAACAAAGACGGTTTATCTTCAGACCGACGTTTCAGTCTCGGCAAACAACGCGATAACTTATTAGCGATATCGAGACGTTCCGTCAAACCTTTCTGTCGAGAAATTTATGCGCGGTAACGAATAACTGCGTCCAATTTTTGGTTACATAAATACACAGAGTCAAAGTTTCCAGAGACCTGGACCGATAGCATCGGTGCCGGTTTGAAAATGAGGAAGCTTCAGAACAGAAACAGAGGAACACGAGTGACTGCGAGTTTAAAATTACCAGCAGCGAGCAGCCTTAAAAGAGATCTCACAGAGATCGCCGTGTGTCTGCAGAGCCGCATTCAATAAAGGAACGATGGCGCAATCTTACTCTGAAAGCTCATATTAACAACGCGGACAAACGAGCGCATTGACAGAAGTAAGCCGTGGATACCTGTAGAGCCGAGCTGCGTTAAGGGCAGCGTGACATATGTGCTCTACTTTTCAAACAGCCTCTTAGTAAAGTCGAAGAAAATGCCTGAGTAAAGAGGAACTTTTGTGCTGAAAGACTTTATAGTTTACAGTCAGGAACACGTTCGACGTGCGACGTCTCTTTCAAAGGTACGAGTGCGGAAGAACGTTTTCTTCTAAAGCTTGTGAGAAATATGGAGCTCAATTAGTGAAATAAAGGCTAAAAAAATGCATCAAAGGTCCTTCACATAGTCAACTTTAGAAATGTTTTTAACTCTACGATCACAATAGGGAGCGACGGAATGAAAAGACGAGCGTTTGCTACCCGCTTCTTCGGCACGGAGGTCTCCTTCGATAAATAACTGAAATAAATAAAGCTTTGAAGGATGTAGCAGAGATCGTCGCTGCATCTGATGAGTACGTAATCATGTTTATAGCGGTTTCCCGAGGTTGGAGCTTAAAACGATCACGGGACAAGCCACGCCCACAAGCTTTTACATGCACACAAGAGATAAACCACAAGCTACACATATTATATATACAAAACATTTACATTGACATAAACAGTCGTGTATTTAGATACGACGTGATGAGATACTGTATCTAAAGACTGCGTCCTGAGCAAACGAGATCTATTATCATGACTTTGACCGACGTTATTTTTAGCATCCGAAAATTGGCAAGGATTCATTTGTGATTGTTTTAAATGTATTGATAAATAAACTGGCTTGCTAACATCTAGCAGACTTTCTTATTCGTGGGCCACTTATATTTATCTTACTTTATACAGCTGAGCGTTTAAGAGCAAGGGGTCTTGCTCAGAGACCCAGCAGGGGCAGTTGGTGGACCTGGGATTCAAGCTCACAACCTTCCAACACCTTAACCACTAGGCTACCACATCCCCCTGCTATAGATAGATTCATCTTCATTCATTCATTCGTTCATCTTCTACCGCTTATCCAAACTTCTCGGGTCGTGGGGAGCCTGTGCCTATCTCAGGTGTCATCGGGCATCGAGGCAGGATACACCCTGGACGGAGTGCCAACCCATCACAGGGCACACACACTCTCATTCACTCACACACTCACACACTACGGACAATTTTCCAGAGATGCCAATCAACCTACCATGCATGTCTTTGGACCGGGGGAGGAAACCGGAGTACCCGGAGGAAACCCCCGAGGCACGGGGAGAACATGCAAACTCCACACACACAAGGCAGCGGCGGGAATCGAACCCCCCGACCCCGGAGGTGTGAGGCGAACGTGCTAACCACTAAGCCACCGTGCCCCCAATAATAGATTTATCATAAATCTAATATCATCGATACTAATTCTATATATACATGGATGTTGCACTACATCATGAGATGGTTCCTGAAATGGTCAATAAAATACAAATTGCACAAAACACACAAAGCAAAACGCCCCACATTTCCCATGCGTCCCTGTTTAATGCCTGTTTCATATTTATCTCCAGAAATCCTTTTCCTGTTTTAATGGCACAATAAAATGGTTTTAAACTCATAACTAGTCTGAGACGTCTCAAGCCACACATCATAAATAGTCTCGCCGCGTTCGATCGCTTCGTTCTCGCCGCCTTCCAAAGCGATTCCCGCTTCATAATTAAAGATAAGAACAAAAACCCGGGTGACGGCGGACGGCGTGTAGCTTCCTTCTGCCTTTTTATTCATTATTTTTACATCCAAATAACCCGTTTTCGATCCGGTGCGCGTTTACACACGTCGGTGAACAATGGGTCTGGGTCCAGGTCTGCTGGAGCTTTTTACTCTCCATATTTCTCCTATTAAAGAGAGAATGTTCCTGAGACTGAATACAGAACAGAAGCCTTATCTATAAAAATCATTTCTTAGCATAAACCGAGAAAGAAAGAAACGACATTTAAACAGATTTTACATGTAACAGTCTCACAATGACATTCTGTGACATTGACATTATAA
>NC_062542.1:16168016-16193016 GCF_022655615.1 Tachysurus fulvidraco | reverse complement strand
GACTATAGGAACGCTGTTCTAGTAAAAATCAAATGAATCGATAAATAAATAAATAAATTAATAAATAAATAAATAAATAAATAAATGATGACTATAGGAATGCTGTTTTAGTAATAATGAAACAAACAAACAAACAAACAAACAAATAAATAAATAAATAAATAAATAAATAAATAAATAATACAGTAAATAATGACTATAGGAACGCTGTTCTAGTAAAAATCAAATGAACCGATAAATAAATAAATAAATAAATAAATAAATAAATAAATAATACAGTAAATGATGACTATAGGAATGCTGTTTTAGTAATAACGAAACAAACAAACAAACAAACAAACAAACAAACAAACAAACAAATAATACAGTAAATAATGACTATAGGAACGCTGTTCTAGTAAAAATCAAATGAACCGATAAATAAATAAATAAATAAATAAATAATACAGTAAATGATGACTATAGGAATGCTGTTTTAGTAATAATGAAACAAACAAACAACCAAACAAATAAATAAATGTAAACTTTATACAAGTCAGTGTAAACGTCAGAGTAAATCATAGACTTTTATTTTGATACAAATTTTATATATATATATTTCTTGGGACAGAAGGAGAAAAGATCTACAGCCGATCTCGCTTCATATCCGCAATTTTTAAGTTTGTATCTTTCTCACTGTTCCAGCTGAAGTTTTGTCAAAGCTCAGCCGCCGCCATCCGATCTGATCCGATCCGATATAAAAGCTCCGATAAAAGCTTATCTGCTTCTGTATCATCAGAAATCGCACGGACCAAAACCGACAACGTCGTGGGTCTTGGATTACATAACTGGGCTTTTAATTTTATTCGCTCGGAAACCGCTAAAAAATCGAATCTGTTCGTCATTAAAAGTCTGGAGTTTGTTAGGTGAAATATCATCTTCAATTTATTCTCTATTAATAAAGTGCATAAACAACGATACTGAGATATTTATTACTCGATGGTACGAGAGAGATTCTGTGCCTTGTTTTGTTTCCTTCACTGTTTAATTTTAGTTTTCTCCGTTTTCCTTTCCGTCATAGACGTCGTTATTAAAAAAAACTAATAAAAAGTTCAATTAAAAGTGAAAGTGATGCTAAGTTCACTGAGTTAATGATCATTTTGTCTTTTCAGTTTAATAACAAGCCGTATTTATTTTTATATATTTATATATCCGGCATTTTCAGGTGCGGGGGGGGGGGGGGGATTAAAATATACACATTTTTATTCCAGGAGAGATAAAGTTAATTAAAAAAAAAACATTTATAAACTGTGGACCTATTCCATCCATCCTTCTATCCATCCATCCATCCATCCATCCATCCATCCATCCATCCATCCATCCATCCATCCTTCTATCCATGCCCCATGAAGTTTCTTAGAGAAATCTGATAAACAAACAAAACTCAGTTGTCTACAAGACAAAACTGAAATGTATTCCCAGAGCACGAGTTCCCGTGAGTTCCCCGTGAGTTCCCTGGCGCGTTGTTCCACTTTCAGGACGGACCAATCTGTGCCAGCGCTCTTGTCGCCCACGTGGGTAAAGCTGGGAGGTCTCAGCGGCGCTGTGCCACACCTCCCGGTACGGTGCTTTCCCACGAGGTGGTGAGGGAGTGAGGAATATGGGGGTGTGTCTGTCAGTGTACGTGTCATAACGGACTCTGACATGATCCCCCACATGATCCCTTGGTGTGGTTGTCTCTTGCATCATATCCTGTACCTGAACAGCCCTCCCCCTTTTCCAGAGCTGGCTCACAAATGCCCTCGCACTCGCATGTAAATCCGCTTGTTTAACATTCTGCTGTTTATTCCGGACCCCCACAGCGTCTGCATATATGCAAAGCAGGATGGGCGGAGAGGCATGAGACTGGAGAAACACACACACACACACATACACACACATATTCACACACACACAGACACGGTTGCCAGACAGAGACAGGGTTTTCATTTTGCCAGATGTATGGACCGCGTCAAGGACATCACAGCCGCGCGTTAATCCGCCTCTTAATTTTTAAACGCTTGCTAATTGCTTCCTCAACCGGTGTTTTTTCCATTGCGCTTTTTTTTTTTTTACGTTTTTAAAGTGTAAATTAATCCACGTCCCCGGATGGATAATCGCTGCCAGGACAAAGACAGATACAAGTTTGCTCGTTTCATTTCGTCTCCTTCCCAGTCAGAGCCGGTTATCTGCGTAGTGAAATGAACGCTTCATTATAATTGCCCGTTGTCATCACGCATAAGACACGTACGCCGAACGCCATTAACAGCGAACGTTTCTCTCCAGTTATCAGTCCGCATTAGCAAGTTTCAGCGTGACCGGTGACGATAATTATCAATCGTCGAGGACTCCATCTGTATGCGCGGATCGTCAGTTGTCGCCGCATAATTGATCGCGTTTTTTTTCCCCATCCGTGGAACATAAAGCGAAAATCCTTTTCTCCTTGTTTTGTTTTGAGCTATGAAGACACTCCAGTGCCTCTTTCACTGCTGAGTGTATTTTCCCCTCTTACCTTCTTCTGCTCAAATTTTTTTTAAGTGCTTTATCCGCAAAATAGGCTCTAATTCGTCCCAGCATGGCTGGCTTTCTGATCCTTAAAAAAAAAAAAAGGGTAGCGAGCGTGATTTGCATAACCACATTCAAATGAGCTCCATTGTGCCGGATGGCGTAATTAGCCTGGCTGGCTGTGGCTGGGTTAAACTCTGGTTGGCCAGCCGTTCTCGTTTAATAAGCGCCGTTGTCTCCGAGCGAACTGCCGTTAATTCCGGGAAGACAATAAAAAAAAAAATCTTGATGAAGCGTTAGTTTATTCCACGGCACGCTTCGTCGGCTAATTTACACCCGGCTCGTGTCATCCTTTCCTTAAGCTATCCTCTTTGTCTTGCCTTTGAAATATACAAAATCCTACAAGAAATCAATACTTAATTGATTATTCACTTTTCTGCAGCTTCAAACAGCTTGTGCGCGCTAGATCCCACGGCATTCCCTCGCTTTCCAAGGCAGGAGGCAGACTCGGTGGCAGAGCTCGGGGAGGTAAGAGCAGGCAGCGGCGGCGGCAGCAGGCACCCCGATGAGGAACGCAGTGGTGGTGTGTGTTAAGGTGCCAGCATCTTCAACAGGATATGCAGTGGAATAGGAGGAGGGAAAACCTCAACACCAAGCACCAGGAGAATGCAGAACCTTGATGGTACCAGGAGATATGGACTATTTCTCAAAGAGGGTTTTTGTGTGTGTGTGTGTGTGTGTGTGTGTGTGTGTGTGTGTGTGTGTGTGTGTGTGTGTGTGTGTGTGTGTGTGTGTGTCTGCGTGTGTGTCTGCGTGTGTGAGTGTGAGTCTTTATATATATATATATATATATATTTCAGTGCTGCCTTGTTGTGCATGTGGCACTAGAGTGGCATTGGCACTGTGCCACCTGGTCCCTGGAGAGCCATTTATCACAGTGGGGGGCGAGGCGCGTGGAACACGCCTCCAACATGCCGTAGGGACGACAGGAGACGGAACATTACGAAACACGTTCAAGTGATGGGATCGGGGGGCAAAGCGTGTGGAGGAGACAGATGGCAGGTCTGGCATGGTGCCAATGCTGGTGGCGCTGAATGACTGCACACTGCTGACTCCACCACTTGTTGCGTTGTGAAAAGGAAACACCATGCGCTCGTGACGCGCTCACGTGACGTTCACGTCTGAGAACGTGAGCTCCATAAACACACACACGACACTGCTGAGGATCTGCTCTACCAAGAGAGGTGTGTGTGTGTGTGTGTGGGGTTTGAACACATGTCTGTGAGGGGAGGGAGAGGGGCGGGCAAGGGGTGGGGGTGGCAA
This sequence comes from Tachysurus fulvidraco, assembly GCF_022655615.1. NCBI lineage: Eukaryota > Metazoa > Chordata > Actinopteri > Siluriformes > Bagridae > Tachysurus > Tachysurus fulvidraco. The sequence continues at coordinate 16,189,170 of NC_062542.1, read as the reverse complement.
GTGCTGCGATGCCGGGCTCCCCCTCTTTTGCCTAATGAGAGGCGGAAAGCTGGCATTCGGGGCTCAGATATGCGTCGCATGCAAATACGTGCTGAGTAGACAGCCTCGTCGCTTCCTGACTCTGCAGGACTGTATCTCGGATATCGAGCTTTCCGTGGAGCTTCCGGATGCACGCCAAGAGGATTTCAGCCACCCACAACTCCATCAGAGGGCACAGGAAACTTGTCCACGTCAACCCTGGGGACAAAATCTAAAGAGGCGGTCTTCTGGTGTCAGGACAGATTGTCCAATAAGCGTCTGGGTAAAAAAAAAAAAAAAAAAAAAAAGAAGTCGTTAGGAAAAGCTGGAGGAAGCTGGTGGTGCTGGTGGTGGAGGGGGTGGTGGTGGTGCTGGTGGTGGAGGGGGTGGTGGTGGGTTTATGTGAGAACATAATGTTTGAAGTAAAACAATTTGGAGGTACATTAAGGGGAGAAAGCAATTTGAATTGCCAATGTGCTGATTCATATCTGCATGTTAATTAGATGGGCGACGAGCTTCGCCACGCCAGACCGAGACTCGCCGCAAGCTCGGCTCGGGGAAACGCCACTCGTTTATAGAACAAATAAATGATTCTCTATTTTTTTTTTGTTTTAGAGCCAAACAAACATCATTCTCTGGTCCGGAATTAAAATTATTGATCCGATCGGTCCGCCGGTCCGTTCGATAACAAAGACAAGGATTGAAGCTGATGCCCGAATGCTGCAATTCGTCTCTTATAATTCAACTTGGATATAAAAGACTTGTAATCATACACAGAATATGCTGATAAGACTAGACCGCGCGCTGCTGTGACGACTAATAATCACACTTTTGTTTAAAAAAGGTAGGTTTGGTCATGAAGCTGGTGATGATTTTACAGTCTGCGTGTTTGGATGTGTCTGTGTTGCTGTTACCAAATAAATGCTCTATATAAATCCAATTACGTGCCTATTTTTGTTCACGTTCTTCACTGCAGGCGAATAGATATGCGGTTGCCATGAGAACGCAAATTGCTCATTTATGGCTGATGTGTATGTGGAGGTGCGTGTCATCAGGGTTGAGAAGTCGTTACTGTAAGTGCCGATAATGAGGCGGTGCCGCCGAGATACATCCTTGAAGAGAGAGACGAGAACGACTAATTCCACAAGGGATTTCTCTTCCTTCTGTTTTTTTAACACTTCATGTTAATAAAACTCTGTGTGTGTGTGTGTGTGTGTGTGTGTGTGTGTGTGTGTGTGTGTGTGTGAGAGAGAGAGAGAGAGAGAGTGAAGACGTCTAGTGTTATTCTAACCCCTGGATCACATGACACTTCAGCCTGATGTTAAATGTGTAGGCTGTAATGACACGAACGCGTATTTTCCGCATCCATGCGAACGCTTTCCTGTTTATCAAGACGTCGCTCCTAATTAAACAGATACGCTTCATTCCTGCACCCCCGTGACCGGACCGGACTCCGACCAGCACCGATCCTACAGAGAACAAAACCCAAGATCGGTGAAAAAGCAGCAGCTGAGCATCTGTTTGTTTTTGAGTTTTGCTTCTTCTTTTTTCTTTTTCTCACACAAAGGGATTTGCCATGTGGGGAGGTGTGAGAAAGTCCTCCTAGCTCATTTAATACAAAATGAAAACACACTCCAGCACCGTAGCGATTTATATAAAAAGAGAGCGAGTGTGTGTGTGTGTGTGTGTGTGTGTGTGACAGAGAGAGAGAGAGAGAGAGAGCAAGAAAAATCTATGCATTTCATTTTAATATCATGACAATATGAATGTTTTCTCATTAAGCCTTTGCCTCTGTGAACGCTCAGAGAATAAGAAAACATCAAGGTCTCCGTGGCGATGTCATTACCTTAATGGGCTTTCATTCGGTGAGGTCATTAGGCGAGATATTAATGCCGACTCCTGTTTTTATATGCATAGCCAGGCAGCGACTGGGTCACCGAGGTCGAACTTCTCATCTCTTAACAAAGGGCGCTCTGCATACGAGTCCCACATGCACACACCTCAAGTGCTCTTTTATGCATATGCACCCTCTCTGCTGAGATTGACTACAATATTTATGAGCTCTGAGAGACATGCATATTATTATTGTTATCTGTTTCAGGGAAATAACATTAGCCGGAGCGCTCGGCAATCGTCGGATTGCCTGATTTATACATCAATAACGCCGCGCGACGTGACGTCCTTGCGGCGACAAAAAAAAAAAAAAACAAAGGTTGTAAAAATTTGTTTTAGCAGATTAATTAATCAGACGGCGAGTCGCGTTCCGGTCACGTTCGTACGGACGATGACGTCAGCCGCGAGAAGGAAGCGGATCCTTCGTGCAAGGTAGAGTTAATAAATATTAAATAATAAAATAATCCGTCACGATAATGATATTTATATGTAGAAGATTCATAGCACGGATGGATGGAATGTGCTTTAGAGTACGGACTGGGACTTATTTAACTGATGTCATAGTTAAGGTCATAACACACACACACACACACACACACACACACACACACACACACACACACACACACAAGTCCTCTTTGTTCATGAATACTATGTTTGCTAACACATGTCTGCAGTCTAAAGTCAATAACTGTCAGATCACACAAGTACTTTTTTATTACACTTGGGATTCTGACTCTCTCTCTCTCTCTCTCTCTCACACACACACACACACACACACACACACACACACACACACACACACACACACACACACTGTACTTCGACTAAATGTGCAAAGTAAACACGGATTTGGAGACTTAAATAATGTGCAGCCTGCAACATGGCTGCCACTGAAAGGACTCATGAAGTCATGTGTTTACACAGCGCTCGACTTCCCAAACCGCCAGAATCTATTAATTACTAAGGAATAGAGCCGTAACGCGACACGAAGCTTTATTACTGTCCTGTTCAGGGTGCAATTACATCTAGACGCAATTAGCGTGGCGGCAAAATTCGATTTAAAGCCTGGAATTTAAAATGAAGGACGGAGATGAAAAAGCTTTAAGATGAAATGTTTTAGTGAGCGCTGATCAGGTCACAGACCTCACAGACATCATGCTGTTGATTCGTCCTTACTTCTGATCAGCTGCTCGTGTGTCGCTGTGTAAGCTTTAAAGGACGAGTCGAAGAAACCTGAGGACAAACTGGTGCAGCTTAAACACACGCGTGCAGGTCATGAGGCAGGTGAGAAGGTGAGTCGACTGTTTTGGGTTGCGGCAGAGCTTTAGTACTGCAGAAAAGGCCTCGAAGTAAAGAAACTGTAGATGTGATACACAAAAGTGCTCCATGTTCTCCATCTTCTCAGTATTCTCCATGTTCTCAGTATTCTCCATGTTCTCAGTATTCTCCATGTTCTCACTATTCTCCATGTTCTCAGTATTCTCCATGTTCTCCATGTTCTCAGTATTCTCCATGTTCTCCATGTTCTCAGTATTCTCCATGTTCTCAGTATTCACCATGTTCTCCATGTTCTCAGTATTCTCCATGTTCTCACTATTCTCCATGTTCTCAGTATTCTCCATGTTCTCAGTATTCACCATGTTCTCCATGTTCTCAGTATTCTCCATGTTCTCAGTATTCTCCATGTTCTCAGTATTCTCCATGTTCTCCATGTTCTCAGTATTCTCCATGTTCTCAGTATTCACCATGTTCTCCATGTTCTCACTATTCTCCATGTTCTCACTATTCTCCATATTCTCAGTATTCTCCATGTACTCCATGTTCTCACTATTCTCCATGTTCTCAGTATTCTCCATGTTCTCACTATTCTCCATGTTCTCAGTATTCTCCATGTTCTCACTATTCTCCATGTTCTCAGTATTCTCCATGTTCTCAGTATTCTCCATGTTCTCCATGTTCTCAGTATTCTCCATGTTCTCAGTATTCTCCATGTTCTCCATGTTCTCACTATTCTCCATGTTCTTATTATTCTCCATGTTCTCCATGTTCTCAGTATTCTCCATGTTCTCGATGTTCTCAGTATTCTCCATATTCTCAGTATTCTCCATGTTCTCCATGTTCTCCATGTTCTCAGTATTCTCCATGTTCTCAGTATACTCCATATTCTCAGTATTCTCCATGTTCTCCATGTTCTCACTATTCTCCATGTTCTTATTATTCTCCATGTTCTCAGTATTCTCCATGTTCTCCATGTTCTCACTATTCTCCATGTTCTCAGTATTCTCCATGTTCTCAGTATTCTCCATGTTCTCCATGTTCTCAGTATTCTCCATGTTCTCAGTATTCTCCATGTTCTTATTATTCTCCATGTTCTCCATGTTCTCAGTATTCTCCATGTTCTCGATGTTCTCAATGTTCTCAGTATTCTCCATATTCTCAGTATTCTCCATGTTCTCCATGTTCTCAGTATTCTCCATGTTCTCAGTATACTCCATATTCTCAGTATTCTCCATGTACTCCAAGTTCTCAGTATTCTCCATGTTCTCCATGTTCTCCATGTTCTCAGTATTCTCCATGTTCTCAGCATTCTCCATGTTCTCAGTATACTCCATATTCTCAGTATACTCCATGTTCTCCATGTTCTCATTATTCTCCATGTTCTCATTATTCTCCATGTTCTCACTATTCTCCATGTTCTCCATGTTCTCAGTATACTCCATGTTCTCCATGTTCTCATTATTCTCCATGTTCTCAGTATACTCCATGTTCTCCATGTTCTCATTATTCTCCATGTTCTCAGTATACTCCATGTTCTCCATGTTCTCACTATTCTCCATGTTCTCATTATTCTCCATGTTCTCCTTATTCTCCATGTTCTAAGTATTCTCCATGTTCTCACTATTCTCCATGTTCTCCATGTTCTCACTATTCTCCATGTTCTCCATGTTCTCACTATTCTCCATGTTCTCATTATTCTCCATGTTCTCCTTATTCTCCATGTTCTAAGTATTCTCCATGTTCTCACTATTCTCCATGTTCTCCATGTTCTCAGTATACTCCATGTTCTCCATGCTTGGATCATTTCTCTGATTTCTCCACACAATTCCTGAACATTTGTTTCACTTTCTTTTCCCTCGCCGCGTTTCTCACGTTCAGTTTTTCATTTCTCACGATTTTCTTTGCCTTTCAGTTACTTTCATTCTCTACATTGTGAAATTAAACCCAAACGCACAGCAAATAAATGAAACAAATTTACGCCCTGATTCTTAACGATTCGGTCGACGCGTCACGTGACTGTCCTGTGTGACGTACTAAATTCCTAAAATTCCAAAAATTCCTGAAAAGATGGTACGGCATCGTCTGAAGAGATTTGTCTCGTCTGTATAAAATACGTTTCACTACAATCCGTTTTTAACCGTCTTCGTGATCGATGTAACGAAAGAGTCACAAAAAAGGACACTTTCATGTTAGCTAAACAATTCTAAACAAGCTAAATAAATATCAGTGGGGTCTAAGAAAAAAAAAAATGAAGGACGGTAATTCTAGCGTACTGCTCAGGGACGAGGGTTTGTGAGGAAAAAGTCAATAGTCTCCTGAAGAGACAAACAAACATCTCGTTCTCCATCACATGCATCGTGCGACGAGAAAACCTTCAACAAACAGATCCATCAGTCCACTCTACAGCCACTGCAGAGACCTTCAATGCATAAAGAAGTGAAAAGAACCAATAATGAAATTACGTTACAGGACTAAAACCTACAGGCTTTAATAATCCGAGCTCATAAACAATACGGGTCTTTGTGTGTGTGACGTTTTTCATGTGTGTGTGTGTGTGTGTGTGTGTGTGTGAGGATACACAAAGGGCCAAAAGGACAGGAATAATCACGAAGGACTTTTTGCTGCTAACTGAAAGAAAACAGCTTAGCCTTGAGCGCTAGGGAAGGAATCGCATGAGAAAATGACCAAATGGATGAGACCTAAGAAGAAAATAATCTGTAACACATGAACTAAAGCAGCGACCGAGTTCATCCTGGTACAAACTCCTGACTCTCGATCTCACTGTCGACTGATAAAATAAAGCAGAAAATAAAAATACTACGCAAAAAAATAAAAATAGAGAGTGTTTACATCATGATGATGTCGAGCATCGTGGGGACTGTTTGCAAACTGACAATAAGCATGACGATGGCCATGAGATTCGTGAAATAAAATATATATACGCTTGGGACCGGGAGGTGGAGGTGGAGGTGGAGGAGGGCTTTTATTCTGGCATGGTTTGTGTCAACTCGCCCCATTTGGGGCAAATCACTCCAAACTTCTGACTCATCTTATTTCATCATATTCTCTTACAAAGGAATCACATCGATCTTACTGGGCGTGGCCTCTTCCAGGACGACTCCGCCTCCTACCGAGGGGCCCGAGGGGTTCACTGAATCGAACGCGACGGACTCCGAAACAGCCCCAGATTGTAGAACCACGTTTTTTTAGACCTCATCGTTTCTCTTTTAAACGCGAAACGATTTCAAAATGATTTTCGGTACGACGACATGACAACGTGGCAGAAGGAACTGACCAATCAGGTTCGAGAATTCTGCCTACATTTATGTCTGTATGTATTTCACATATTTTAACGCTGAAAATTGATGATGAGTACCAGTGCAGATGTTTATGCCGATATTAAAAACGTGAACCATTCTGAGCACTCAAACAGGTTCGTCCTTCAAATTTAATCGCCAGCTTATATAAGCTCATAAACACGTATTAGAAAAAGAAATCGCGGCACTGACGCGAACGGAAGCTTCGCCGTAGCACAAATTCCGACGAAATCCAGGTTTTTCTGCGTGAGAACGAGGCGGCGTGCAAACATCCTAAAGAAACACAGTTAATGATCAAACGTACAAAGAGCAGAGAAGACGGAAAGCTCATTAATACGGTCAGACGCACGGTGTCACAGCCGACAGCCTCCGGGCTGTACGGTCCAATCTAACAGAGAGGCCTGAAGACACGAAGGAAACGCTCATGAATTTTAACCGAGACGAGAAAACGTTGCAATTGTAATGCAAATGAGGCCTATGATTTGTTATCATAAACATGGCTATGCAAGAGCAAGCGTAAAGCTTTATCGGTGAAAGAGTTCATTTAATTAAAGATTGGACTATACGCAGCGGTTAGAGCCGCCGTGTGTCTGCATGCTGCTCACGCTCTGGGAGATTATTGTAAATATGGCCATTGTGAAGGAGAGCACTTCAAGGGAGAGAAAACAAATATTTGGTCCCACCAGCGCCCGAGACGAGGTATGATGAGCTCCATTTTAATGCAGCGTCTGTGAGCAGAATGGCTTTCCGCAGGGTCATATCTGCATTCTGGGCTCTGTGCCTCATTTTTATTTATTTATTTATTTATTTTTTTGTTCCCAGCTGTAAATCGAGAGCCTGAAATAACACAAATAGGAAACAGCTCCAATTACAAGCGTCGTGAGCAACTGGGAATTTCACGATACACTTTTTTCAGCCGAGGGAAGCGACACGCACTTGTTTGTATGCAAATGCAATGACCCGTGTGTTCCTCCGTGATCTATCAGAGTTAATATCAGTAGAAATGGCTTAGAAATGACCTTAAAGGAGAAGTCTGTCCTGAACACACATTAAATATGGTTATATTTATACAGAGATATGTATGCATAAATATGTATGGTGTGTTTGGCGATTTCGGCAGTAATTTCTCGCTGTAGTTTACGTTGTTATCGCTAGCGCAGTTATGACTTCCGTTATCATCTCGAATGGACGTACAGGAACCCGGTCGGAGCTTTGAGGTTGGCTCCTGAAAAAACAAAAGAGTGACTGAAGATTTTTTATTGCTCACCATTTTTTAGCAATTTTAGATGTCAAATTAAGGAGAAATCCAGCGGCGTGGGTGAGTCGGTTCACACAATTAGAGAAACTCAGCTAGTTAGCGATCAGAGACCTAATCACCGGCGGCGTTAGCGTGAAAGTCGAAGCTGATGGGTTTTAGCCGAGTGAACAGACGAGGAGGTGAGACAGCCGGCCGGACTAAAGCACTAAAGCGGCGCTGCATTGCTATCTTTAGGACCACTACGAGAAGGCGGTCGAACGGCATTGTGGGTAATGTATTAAACGGTTAAAGTGAAAATAGACCGAGCAGGTCGATGAAAGAACTCTTGGAGATCACGTGTTAATTATAAAGATTAACATGCAAGTCATTCAGGTGGATTTCTCCTTTAAGGGGTTTAAGGAGCGAAGGCTAAATTGATTGCATGTGTTTGATTTTGAAGCTAATAATTAAGCATCGCAGGCAGCTTAAATAAACCCTGCTGGTATTGATGGGAATGTTAGGAAGAGCTCCAAAGCACCAGAGAATCACAATCAGACTGATTGGCGCTCGTGCGTCTCCTGTGTACGCGGCCTTTCGCCTATCTGCAGTCGAGCGGCCCTCCCTCTCTCTCCTCTTAATCAATGAGAAGGCATCCAGTATATTAGTGCTGTCTGGAAGTCAGAATTTCAAACAGACACGAGGCTCGGACCGGAGCTCGCTTCGGATGTCTCAGCAGGAAGAGAAGGTTTGCTTTGACAATGATTACCTTAAAGGCTTTTACAGCTAATTGGAGAAAGCGGAGCGAAGTCTCTAGGAATCGTCCGTTTTTTAGTAAATGCAATTTAGACGAAACCCGAGGACGACGTCGCGCTCGTTGTGCCGCCGGGAATCAGGTGTCAAAGTTCAGACGGAGAGCCACACGCGGAATGCGGCCCGGCTTCAGCAGCAGGATTCTCAGATTCAAGATTCAGACGTGAAGCGGTGGCTGTATCGGTGTTCTGTTCCTCGTACACGTTTGCAAAGTAGCAGCGAGCCTGTCATTATTACAACCGACTCCTAAACGCTGCTGCTTGTCGATTTTGAGGGACGCACCACCAACCTACTGCGTTCTCCTTAAAGTAGACAAAATGTTCAAATTATCCTTTGGCTGGAGGCCAGAATAGGAGAGCTGCTGTGTTAAGCTGAAGGCTTTGATCTTAAGTGAATTTAGGCAGGGCAATGCAATTTCACAATCCAAGTACGCCAGCTGTTTAAAGTTAAACTTCCAAGGTAACCATGGCGCCGTGCGCCTGCAATACAAACGATAACATGTGGAATAAGTTTGGATGCGTTCCTCTGAGCATCCCCGCTTTCTCCCCCGGCTTTTAGGGAGCGCCATCGCTAAGACATTACTTATATCAGGTAAACAGGATACAGGTCACTGATAAAACAATATATACAGTCCAAAAAAAACCCCTTCTGGACTCCTGACAGTCAGTAACCCCTTATTACACTAATTTAGAACAGTTAGGGGTTAGTTGAAAAGCCAACGCTAATTACCGACCAACATGATTATATTTACAAAGGTAATTGGGTCTTGGCTGGAAATACATATTCATGCACGTCAATCAGGGGAGCAGCATGAAAAACAAGTATCTATTACCTAATTATGGATAGTTAGTTCATTTGTGAGGATTTTTCTTGTTGTTGTTGTTGCATCGCCGCAATACGAAGTTTGAAATTTTTGTGGTCTGTCATTATAATCTAAAATACACTGTGCAACGCAAAGCAGACAGGCTGCAATAACATAAATATGCGGCTTGGAAAAACAGGTACGAGTTGGCCAAGGAAAATTGGAAGAAAAAAAAAATAGACAGTAAAGTAATGGAAAGCTATCCAAAGAAAATGTGAAAGTGTGTTTCTCATGGAAACGGAGAGTTGTTCTGCGGAAGGAAGGCGGCGTAGGTAAAACGGCACGATGCTTCGCTAAGGACGCCGGCTATGGCGTTGTGAAATGGTTCGTCGTAGCAGGTTTAAACGGTTTTAAATCGTTAAGCGCCGATCGTGCGTGCGTGTGAACATAGAGATGAAGAGAGAGCTAGCGTGGGGCTCGCGTGCTGTGTGGTAAAGTCAAATAGGCCTGATAAAGGAGTGCATCATCATAATATACCGTTAATGAAATGAAAAAAATCCGAGCGTTCTCGGTTGTTCGTCATATGGCAAGAGGCGAGACTATAAATAGTTCTTTTAGAAACGTGAGAAAGAGAGAGAGAGAGAGAGAGAGAGAGAGAGAGAGAGAGAGAGAGAGAGAGAGAGAGAGAGAGAGAGAGAGAGAGTGTATTAGTGGTAGTAGTACTAAGGGGCTCTATAAGCACTAGGCAGCCTGTCCCATATGTAGGCAGGAGTGATGAATGTGCGCTGGTGATCAGGATCCTCATTAAATAAAATGTAAATGAGTGTTGGAGGAGGTGGAGGTGGTGGTGGTGGTGGTGGTGGTTGTGCCGGTGAATAAAACAGTCCTGCCAGCATGGCAGGGATCTAATGAAAATGGCTGGTCATAAAGCAGCACCAGTGACAGTGCTCCGGGCCGCGACGGCATGCCTGGGGTGAGCTTCAAAATGAAGCACCCAGAAAATGAGAGCTGGGGCGAGTGCGGAGGGGGAAAATGGATGGTAGCTGCGCTCACCAGCACCGCAGAAACTAGCAGGAGGGATCTTCCAGGCAAGCAAAACAGCTTAAAGCAGCTGAATGTAACACAGGAGAAAATTAATAACGGCAGAAAAAAAAAAAAAAACAAGGAGGAGGAAAGTCGAGAGGGGGGAGAGGGGGGGAGAAGAAGAAGGAAGGAGACATCCCACACACCAGACAGCCATTATGCTGCTAAAAAAAAAGGAGCCTGGTTTTTGTTAAGATTATTAAAACAAAGAGAAATATACAGAATTGGGCTGATTTATCGCACTGGTTGAGAACTGTTTGTGTTTCACTGCTGCTGGAATGCAAGTACTGAGCCTCGTCCACATGGAGAAGAAGGTCTCAGAGCTCGCCGCTTATCGCTGTACACGTCCAGGGTTAGAAAGCGAGACGGAAGAAAGACCGTAGCGACAATCATAATTTGTAATTTACTAAAATTCATTAGCAGAACATCTTTCTTATTGGCCGATCCCCAACCTCCGTTTCTTTCTCTCTCGGTGTTAACAGCGCCATTACATTTACGGCATTTAGCAGACACCCTTATCCAGAGTGACTTACAACTGAGCAACTGAGGGTTAAGGGCCTTGCTCAGGGGCCCAGCAGTGGCAGCTTGGTGGACCAGGGGTTCAAACCCATGATCTTCCGATCAGTAACCCAACACCTTAGCCACTGAGCTACCACATCCCTACAATAGTACAATAGTACTGAAGATTTTCTCCACGTTCACCTAGTTATAATTTTAACATTTTACGTTATCACACCATCATAACGTCGTCACTACAACACGAGAATGCAGTCAGAGCGAATCGGATCAGCGAATCTTCTGACACCTCCTGACCAATCAGGATCCAGAATTAGACAGCGACGTGAAGTGAGCGTTAATTATTTCATCACCGCTCTCGGTGGACATAAGTGAGCTCCCTTAGGTATGTTAAAAATGTAAAAAATGTTAAGTAAGTTAAATGTAAAGAAAACCTTAGCACCTTATTTTTTATTATATTATATTATATTAACATTAGGTCACAACCTTAAGTAAACCTGTCATTAAGATACTGAGGAATTTTCCTCTCGTTATTAAAATCGTACTAGTTGCACTTTCAGACGCTTATGCAAATATCCAAATTACATATTCATGATGTAAAATCGTGAATATTTAAATTTTTAGACCCTGTTAACAAATCAGACTGCAGGTTATTGTGTTGGCAGGTTTGTATGGATTTCAACGTGCAAAACTCTTTAATAAATGACTGGGAAGGATTGGCATATTGTGTGTTTTATATTTAACCTCACACATACACACACACACACACATACACACACACACACACACACACACACACACAGAGAGAGAGATGCTACGACCCACAAAACTGTCACAGCAATCAGAGCTCCAAGTGATCTGGAATTAAGTTCTGCAACCAAGCACCATGGCAACAAACATCCCACTGTTTGAATCCACACACACACACACACACACACACACACACACACACACACGCACACACACACACACACACGCACACACATACACAAAGATATGGCTGGATTAATAAACGTCTGACAGAGCACTCACAGATCTCCTTTCCATCCCAGAAATGGGGCAAAGTCAATTGCAGCCTGTGACAATCCTAACTGTGAAAAATGACGACTCTGATTTCTTTTCCTTTTGATTCTCCACAATTCTCCACCAATAATTTGATGTGTATGTATGAATGAATGTGTGTGTGTGTGTGTGTGTGTGTGTGTATGTGGTAAATGTATTGAGATATAGATAAATATATGAGTCTGCTTCATTGTGTTAACCAGTCTAGAAGAAACCTGCCAGTTATTTCTAAACAAAAATAAAATTCACTTTAGTAGTTTGCGCCATAGAGAGTCCTGACCCCATGAGGTCAAATCCCTGAGGGTCAGACACGTGGGATGTGAGGTCACGCAGTGAGTCCCTCAGAACACACAGCGGGCTTTGAGGCCAGAGGAAATATTGGTGCTTGAAGGTCATGCTGAGACGTGTAGTGGAATGTTACGGTGCTTTACCGTGTTAAGGTTCCATCACAACCTGACTGACGGTGTCATGCTGCGTTCTCAATCGAAACATCCTGGACTCCAGATCAGCCCAGAAGGATTAGATTAGACCAAAAATCTTAAAGCCACTTATCTTAAGCCTGATCTGTCGCTGACTGAGAAAATTCGTGTGCTAGTTTTGCATCTTTACTTTCTGGAGCCGGGTTCGAGGCTCTGTTCAAGTCGGAGGTACGACGTACGACGAAACACCACACGACACGAAATGCGGTACGATCCGAACTCGCCGACTTTATATATACAGTCGTATATAATCATTACCGTATGTCAGCTATGAAATCAGTAGCATTGGTGAATTTGCTTGCACTCACTTTACTCTGGGTCCGGCTGATAAAGCACAGTTGTTTTCTTACGTCTATTTCACGTGTGTGCGCTCGGTGTCTGAACTGTCGGTGCGACCTAATTTCCGTCACCTTTTTTTTTTCGATTTGACATCACAAACACGATCCACACTTTCCTGTGAGCCCCCGCTATGTCGCTTTTTCATGATACATACTCGTATTAGAACGAGTGATAATACAGTTTCAACAGTGGACTCCTGACGTGTGTTCGGTACGTCTCTCACGTGCAGCGAGACGCCGACTCTGCCTTCGGGTTTCTCTGTTACTCCTACGTTCAGGTAAGGCACTTGTATATCATTCATTCATTCATTTTCTACCACTTATATGAACTTCTCGGGTCACGGGGAGCCTGTGCCTATCTCAGGCGTCATCGGGCATCGAGGCAGGATACACCCTGGATGGAGTGCCAACCCATCGCAGGGCACACACACACTCTCATTCACTCACACACACACACTCACACACTACGGACAATTTCCCAGAGATGCCAATCAACCTACCATGCATGTCTTTGGACCGGGGGAGGAAACCGGAGTACCCGGAGGAAACCCCCGAGGCACGGGGAGAACATGCAAACTCCACACACACAAGGCGGAGGCGGGAATCGAACCCCCGACCCTGGAGGTGTGAGGCGAACGTGCTAACCACTAAGCCACCGTGCCTCCCTACTTGTATACATCAGATATATAAGAATATATACAGTAGATATATTATATACTTGTACACCGATACTCAGACCTTAAAACTCGTCCTATACATATAATTGTAGTATAAATGCTACAGGATCAAATGAATCCTAAAAAAATTACAATCATGCTTATTGATGTGTAAAAAAAATAATCTTTTACAAATCCAGCTTCAGTCTTTTCTGTTTGTTTCTTGTGTCTATTCCCAACCGATCCACCATTTTTTCGCTTGCGTCTGCCATATCGGTCCTAATACTGTATGGGATCGGGATGTCTCTGTACAATAGGTATTTTCTTACCTTGGTAGGTGTGTATGTGTGTGTGTATATGTGTGTTTATGTGTGTGTTTGTGTGTGTGTGTGTGTGTGTGTGTGTGTATGTGTGTGTATGTGTTTATGTGTGTGTATGTTTAAATGTGTGTGTGTGTATGTGTGTGTATGTGTGTGTGCTTATATGTGTGTGTGTTTATCTGTGTGTATAGGTGTGTGTTTATGTGTGTGTGTGTGTGTGTGTGTGTGTGTATGACAGGAACCACAGGAGCTCATTACACACAACATCTGTGTCTATATCGTGTACAGTAAAGCGTTCGTGCATAAAGAAAGATGTCTGAAGCAGCAGAACGGTGGCGTCTTCATCACTCTGCTGTTCCGATCCGTCGGTCTAATAAATCACACATTTTTTTAATGAGATACACCTGGGATTTTTATTTATTTATTTATTTGTTTGTTTGTTTGTTTGTTTATTTAAAGACCTGTTAAAAGACTTTTACCACTCCAGAAGTCCATGTCACATGTCACAGGTGGACCGAGTCGAGCAGAGGAGGTACGTCTGGATCTCTGGACACGATACGATCAAAATCGCATAATGAAATATTTGTCCGAAAGCAGACATGACATCAGAAAGCACGTTACGCCGAAGCCAAACCGTCTGCTGGCAGCTTGAGCCGTCTCTGTCTGTCTGTGAACTCACTGTTCTCTGAACACCGCAGCCACTGGGGCTTTTTCACAGGTACTGTAAGCGCTTTTAAAGATACGGCAAGCGCGAGCTTTTGTCTATACCGCAATATATTTAGACATGTTTTCCGAAAGCAGAAATCCTCCTCTGAGATGTTTAGGTCTTTTAGCTTCTCTCTCTCTCTCTCTCTCTCTCTCTCTCTCTCTCTCTCTATCTATCTATCTATCTATCTATCTATCTATCTATCTTCCCTTTGAGATTTTAATAGGAAATAATACTTTAAGCGTTGTGTCTGATTCCTAACTCCGTACTTAATTTCCTCCGAAACAGAACCGAACACTCCGGAGCGAAGCAGAAACTCAACAGCTTCTCGGTTCAGAAGATATTTCCCCAAACTCCGACGTAATAAAACAGCAGACTGATCCACGTAATGAATCAGGGCTGCTTTAATGTGACTTCCTGATGGATTTTTCATGGTTCAGCAATAATTTTCCGACAAGGAAAGAAGAAAAAGCTCCACACCTGCAGTACATGTTTACTCGGATGACTTCGCCCGATCTCTCTCTCCGAATTTACGGGAATAAACGGTTTGTTTCAGTTTTGTCGTTAAGACACGACCGCACATCCGGAGAGAGATTATACGATACTTAAGGCTGATTTCTGAGAAGCGAGAAAGCCTCATGGGCTCGACTGAACGTGAAGCTTTGAAAAGAACAAAGCATTAAAATGCACTTCTGCTCAGCTTTATTTTTTTCCCACTTTTCCAAAAAAAGTGCCATATTAGCTTCGCCCCGAAGAGGCAAAGACGAACGAGTGACAGACAGAATATCTGGCGGCCATGTTGCTGAAGAAAGTTTATCGTTTTGTGGGTTCGCTTGAGAGAAAAAGACACGTTTTGGAAAGTGATTGTTAAGGTACAGAGGCATGAATTCTAAATAACGAAGCTTGGTATTTTAATTTCTTAGTCTTGTAAAAATAGCATGAATTAAATTAGACAAGATGAATGGGGGGGGGTCTAGGGCACGGTGGCTTAGTGTTTAGCACGTACGCCTCACACCTCCAGGGTTGGGGGTTCGATTCCCACCTCCTCCTTGTGTGTGTGCGGAGTTTGCATGTTCTCTCCGTGTCTCGGGGGTTTCCTCCGGGTACTCCGGTTTCCTCCCCCGGTCCAAAGACATGCATGGTAGGTTGATTGGCATCTCTGGAAAATTGTCCGTAGTGTGTGAGTGTGTGTGTGAGTGAATGAGAGTGTGTGTGTGCCCTGTGATGGGTTGGCACTCCGTCCAGAGTGTATCCTGCCTCGATGCCCGATGACGCCTGAGATAGGCACAGGCTCCAAGTGACCCGAGAAGTTCGGATAAGTGGTAGAAATTGAATGAACGAATGAAGATGAATACGGCGTATGCACAAAAAACTTCGGAAAACGTCTCACCGTCTACGTACTTTATTTCGTCACCTTTTGTTTCCTAAACTTTTGGGCTAAATGAGTCGAAAGATAAATAAATACGTATCGGTTACTGCATACTTTCTATACATTCTATATAAATACGTTTATTATGTAAATTAACATATTTTTTTTACGATATATTTATCTGTTCAATGTACGCCGCGATACGACGTGCTACGTATTCGAAAGACCTACCGGCTTCGCCCTTGAATAGTCGTGTGCAGAAGTATCGGCACCCTCGATAAAGGTTAAAGGATCTAGTCATCCGTATTATCTTGAAGGTAGGATCTGGACATGACACCAGACCGTCACAGGAGTCTTTTAAATCTGAACTCGTGACAGATCCAGAATGAATATCACACACAAAATCTTGTTTACATGAGGTTTCTTGTGCCAACGTGGATCTCAGTAAACATGTACAGACGTTTAGATAGACACAAAGTGCTCAGGTTGTGATGAGTTTCATACAGAAACTGAGTGACAAAAGCTGACTTAAGTTACAGTGAATAATTCTACTGGTTTTTAATCGGGCGCTGCCGAGGCAGCAGCTCCGTCCTCTCTGCTGTTTGACGAGGGTAATTCATCTATGCCATCTATTCAGAGAGTGTCACTGAAGGAGAAATTGACCAGGAACCCTCATGTTTCACCAGCTCTCTACAGCGGCAGGACCTCGGGTGCTATCTATTTTCCATCAAGCTACCTGGCTCCAGGTTTCTCCAGTACATCATCAGTCATTTAAAGCAATTAACCACTTCCCAGCAGAAACGGTACGGTATTGCTGAGCAAGACGGAGAGAGCGATTCAGAGAACCATTTTCTTCAACATCCTATTAGAAAGGTGGAAAAAAATAAGTGCTCGATTTTGTTTAAGGACCGAGCAGATTAGCTTCTCGTGGCTTATTGTCACTGTAGGGGGAAATGACCTTTTGGAGAAATGTGTCATTATCGTACTGTTAGAAGGTCCAGACTTGTTAGGTTTAAACTTCAGAGCTGTACATCGTTATATATACACTCGCTTAATACGTGGTGGTTTTATGGTGCTGCCGCATGATTGGCTGACTGTATGAATAAACACCTGCGGCACCTTTGTTAAAACTGTTCCATTTACATCAGGCCACATAAACGCGTCTCGGCGAATCGGATATCGATCCTATCTTTCTACTCCCGCCCAAAATGCTAATATATTTTACCTCATTTCCGGGGTAATTGAAACGGAACACACTTTGGTGTAGGCGGTATTCAGAACGCGATCTAAAAGAAGACGAAAAAACTTGTTACGACGTTTATGCTACAAAAAAACAGCGTTTACTGTTTACTGCTGCGTTTTCGCTGGCGGCAGCAGCGCGTCTTAAGACCCGACGAGACGCCTGGGTGAAAGATCACCTGCGAGTGACGTACTTCCGTCTGGGAGGAGTGTAGCGCTGACATATGTGGCTTGAACGACCACATTCATTTACACCTGTCCAGTTTCATCTGAAACACGTCCCAGACCACCTCCTGAATGTGTTCGAACCATCGGATTTATATCCATCTCCAAAACGTTTCCGAGGGCGTTAAGACCTGGTCTTTTTACCATCGGATCGCTATCGGATCTCAGAAAATGCAAGAAGTGACCAGGGGTAAAAAACCCCCCATATGTGAATGTACGTGTAAGTCAGAATGTAACCCACTGATCTGTATGCTTTTAAAAAACATTTGAAACATCAGAGTTTCGTAACAAGCTAGCTAACATGAGGCTGTTAAACTGTGCGGTTAAAAACGAGACGCTACGTGACGTAAACGACGGATTCGCGACGAGACAAAACTAGCTTTACATTGTAATTCAGCACGTTTATTTTTTTGCCTGTTTGGAGCTGCAGAGGATGAAGCCGGCTCTCGGAGGTCACGGCTCACTTGTAGACTTCTGATCCTGCTGTTTTTCTTTTCTTTTTTTTTGCTCCTTTCCCAGTCAACATGACATGATTTTACTGCCCTTCATGCCACAAAGTCAATGGAAAAGTCGATCAAACTTGAACTGCTCTTTAATTTTGCTACCTTGCCATAAAATTTGTGATGTTCTCAGGTTCCTGTCAAGTTTCCTAGCTTAGCTTATCCTATTATTCCTCGAGTTTGTGAAGACTCAGGCTCACATTTATGGCCCAGAATTACAGGTAAGTATCGGTGTAGTGGTGTGAGTGGTGTGAGTACGATGACCTGTGAATACAGAAGAGCATGAAGACGCTGTTTGACTGCTCTGTAACCGTTTTCCTCCGGTTCCTTATTCCCTTAATTACATTATCACCTTATACATGAAACATAATCCTTTACAGCGAGACAGACTGTATTTACCTTGTACTAGACGCTATAACATTACCTAAGGGATGTCCTATAGAAATCTAACATGGGTCGTCCATTTATATATACATTAGCAGCTACAGTATATACATTAGTGCAGAGCGAGAGCGAGATCGAGATCGAGAGAGAGAGAGAGAAATTACTTTACACAGCGCTGCAATAAGAAATAAAGGCAAAACCATCAGTCGAGTGGAATGTTTTAAAAGACCAAATAGTTTTATCAATAGCTGTTTTTATCAAAATCTGTTTTTTTTTTCTTTTCCGGGTAGAAAGGAGCAGTTACGATTTACCAGATGTATGACCCCGATGAATAAGAAGGACAAGAATCAATAGCGAACAGAGCTTAAGGTGTGGTGCAGCTTTGTCATTCGGGGACATTCCAATATCTCAGCTCATTAATCTCGCACGGCGGACACGCCGGCCGGCCCGTGCTTAATTGAAAGCTTACTACGCCGAGTTATTTAAATGACAAAACGGATACGAGCGCGCGGGTCAATTAGGAGCACGTGACTTAAATAGCGGTGTCATCCACCGACTTCTTCCGTTGTCCCCGACGCCGGGTTTCTCACCTGACCTCGAGACCAAAAGGGGCTTCATTAAAAAGCTCCTCTAGTGCTAATACTTATGAATTATGGATCTCAGGCAAATGAGACCTGGAGGAACTATTCCCTTAGTGACACTGAGAAAAAAAAAGAGTAGCCTCGCAAGATCTCCAGACTAATAATATATCATACTATATAGACGTTGTAGGTTTATATTATTCCCGATTTAGCTGTACGCGTCTCGCTTCGTCGAAGTAACAAAGGAGAGTTCGTTATACCTGAAATATGAGTCGAATCCAAACGACCGAAGCCTCTGCTTTGGAATATCGCATACGGACATTGCGACGTCGCTTTAATTTTCTTCTGGGTGCTTTTATGTTAAAAATGACTCGACGTTAAAGACATAAAGGCACTGCTCTGTACACTGTGTGGCCACGACACAAAGGCAAAAAAGGACCAAAATGATCCCCTGTGACTGATCAAAGCCTCCACTCCATATTGCTTTCGGACTAAAGACGTTGCAATTACTCCGGGTACCGTTCCAGGTTATTATATTGTCTTCTAAAAAAAGCAACGTAAAACATAACGTTTCTTTTTTTTTTTCCACCGCGTGTTGCGTCAAATAAAATCGCATCATCTTCCCTAACCGCAGAAATCGTTCGTTTCACGTTTGGCATTTAAACGACGAGACACGATGTTAAACAGCTTCTTATTTTCTTACACCTCTCCGCTTAGAGCCGGCTTTAAAGAAAACATCGTTCAGCCTTCACTTTATTAGTTCTTATTTTCGATGTTTTGCGAAGCTCTCATCCGTCTGTGTCAGCACAACACACCGATCCTGCAAACCAGACATGAAAAATAGAAAAGCAATTAAATTTCATGTACTTCCAAAAAACCGCTACCTCCTCCATCTGAATTCTTGCAAGGAATGAAATAACAAACCACACAGTCCGGCGGTTTCTATGCAGCCTGCTGGGTCTTTTTTTTCATTGCACATTTTCAAATTCATTTTTTTTATTTCAGTCTGTGGTTTTGGAAGGAGGCTGAAGTCTAAAGTCATAGTTACACTGTAGAATTATGTATAGACTAGCTGACTGAGCCTCAAAAGGGAATCCCCTGAACCGTCTGTCCGTGAGCTCTGGATCTCCTGTTTTAAAGTTAGATGAATGATAAATGAGCTTTATATCACAGCAGAAGTTTAGTGAAGGTGTGAGACGCTGTGAATATCCTCTCCGTGACCCTGTTATGGGCAATCCTTTCAAATTAATTGACGGGAAGGACTCGTTAGGCCTCCGCTAACGAGAGAGCGAAATACATCCGTACAATAAAACACCCTAAATGTAAATAGATCAAAACGTATCTTATTATAAAATCCAAACTGTTAACAAGTGACAAAAATAAAATGTCTCGTTCTTTAGGTTTGTAACGAATCGCCCGATTCCTGGCGTCTGATCCGAAGACGTAAAGGTTTATCGTTAGCGTTAGAAACGAAGTTACACTGCACTTTATTTGGACCAGAAATACAGCCTGGTTTGTTCTAATCTGTTTTTAATGTTTTTCATGAAATACAGTATTTTTTTTATTTTATTTTCTTTACAAATATTTAATATCACATATTTAATGATACTTTATATACTAATAGGAGTTAACAAAGCTAGCATTCATGCTTATGAACGACATCATGATCGATTTCACTGTCACTTCATTCGTACCTTGGTGTTAACACCGTCCACCAATCAGCAGATTCTATTTTCATTAATAAAGAATAAAACACACTGTGCTGTTATAATGAAAATAATCGACAACAGAGAGGTGTTGAGTGATGTGTTAGTTACCACATTGACGATTTTACCCCGATTTTTCCATGAATTAAAGAACACATCCTGATACTTTCTCGAAAATAGTTCATTCTGTCACTTATGCTCTAGCAGCTATAAAGCGTCTTTCCCCGACCAGCTGCTCTAATTTCGTTCATTCATTCATTTACTACCGCTTATCCGAACTACCTCGGGTCACGGGGAGCCTGTGCCTCTCAGGAGTCATGGGGCATCGAGGCAGGATACACCCTGGACGGAGTGCCAACCCATCACAGGGCACACACACACTCTCATTCACACACACACACTACGGACAATTTTCCAGAGATGCCAATCAACCTACCATGCATGTCTTTGGACCGGGGGAGGAAACCTGAGTACCCGGAGGAAACCCCCGAGGCACGGGGAGAACATGCAAACTCCACTCACATAAGGCGGAGGCGGGAATCGAACCCCCAACCCTGGAGGTGTGAGGCGAACATGCTAAGCACTAAGCCACCGTGCCCCCCCCCCTCTAAATTTTTCTACTTTATATTAAA
>NC_062542.1:16158016-16163016 GCF_022655615.1 Tachysurus fulvidraco | reverse complement strand
CGCGGTTAGGGACGTTTCACGGACACGCCGTACTCGTCGTCGTCAGCGCTTTTTTTCTGTCGATGAGTTTTTTCCAGCGTGATCTATTTTGGGGGGGAAAAAAAGCTTATTATCTAAGGTCAACTAATTATCTGTCCATTTAATTAAGCTCGCTCGTGTAGTTACTCTGACCGCGGAGCATGCGATTGACTTAAGTGACCTTCTTTAACCCGTTTCGTCATTTGTCTTTGGACCGACGAGATTGGGATCTGCGAGCGGAAAGACGAACGGTCGGTTCGAGGGGGAGGGTGTTAAATCAGACGGATGACGTTGAGATCGAAGGGGAAAATTTCATATCCGAGTTGTATTTGGTTTGCTTTGAAAAAAGTTTTGAAACTATTATAAGAAAACTTGGATTCACTGGGAATTCCGATGCACGCACGCACACACACACACACACTCACACACACACACACACACACACACACACACACACACACACACACACACACACACACACACACACAGTGCTTGGGATACCCAATGCAGTTAAAAGTCTTTCTTAACAGTCGAAGGGAGGGTGCAGGAGGTCTAACTTGTGCCCATGGTGCATTACAGGCAGAAGCTCTCTAAGTTGCATGGAAAACCCAGTTTATATTCCCACAGATGTCTAACAAGCAGAGGATATGGTGCGGGATTATAGACAGGGCCGGATCAATAGCCTGCTGTCTCAGAGGCATCAATATAGATTATGAATCACAGTGAGATAGTAGTGGGAGATGGCTGGTGCTGGCAGCTCTGAAGCATTGTGTGTGTGTGTGTGTGTGTGTGTGTGTGTGTGTGTGTGTGTGTGTGTGTGTGTGTGTGTGTGTGTGAGTGCTATAATAGACTCTTTGTTTGGATAACTACACACCAAGGAAGGAGTCCTCTCAGCTTTCGGCCACCTTTTTTGCATCATGTCGCGTATCGATGGAATGTTCGGAACGTCTCGGAGCCTCGTGAAAGCCAAATTACATTACAGCTCTCTTCATCTCTTTTTCTTTTCTCGCTCCTATCACTACATTCACCGGTCTTACAAGGTCTCGTGTGCAGTTCAATAGCACTTGACTTTCTCCGAATCAATGGTGCGGCTCAAAATTCCTGACATCAACATGCCGAGTCGTGTGAAATCTCAATCTGAAGAAGTGGAAGAAGAACAGAAGCGGTTCCGTTTAAAAAGGAGAAAAAAATCGATACCGTCGATGTGTGGCTGGGATTTGCATCCGCGACGCAATCGATGGCGTGAACAAGTTTTCCGTTAATATGGCGACATGTCCGCACGCCAACGAGCCGTGTTCTGTGCCGATAGAGCTCGAGGTTACTTAAGCGCAAACTAAACATGACATCTTCTTCACCCGAGCGGCGGAGGAACGGCTAGCGGCGCAGCACCGGCAGCCCTCGGCTCGTTACCTGAAAGATCGCTATTGAATACCTGTCAAAGGTTAACGCCGCCAGAGGTCACCCTGCCGTGACCTGGGAGGTGGGAATTAGGTCACTGAGAGCAGAAACTCAAAATAAAAACGTGTACAAAACGTGTATAAAAACTCCAGCAGGAGGTAAATTAAATTGAAAGATTTGCTTAATTGGGTGCAGCTTTAAACAAGACACAACCATGACGCAAACAAAACACGAGAGAAACTTCTTGATCATCTTAGAAGACCCATGAAAGAGCTCAGAAATAGATAAAAAAAAAAAAAACTTCCAAGGCTATTAAATGAAGAGATTTCTGACAAGAGAGCGAAGCTTATTTTATCGCTACAATTGTTTTTAATTCTTGTTCCTGATTTCCTGTTTCTTGTCTTCTTTTTTTTCCTCCACAAGGTTTCAGGGCTGTCAAGGTCGGCAGGAACACAGGACGCTGGAAATGATTAATCTGTCAATCTACATCAAAGCTTCCTGCTGGGTGCCCTCCCTGTAGCCTCTCCTGCTCAGCAGCGAGAATGATAGGCTGTGTGTATTCCCGTCCTCGCCGCTACACCTTTCCACGCTTCCACTCTCCTGCTGCCTGCTACGTGATGACAGGCTAAAATACAGCACATAAAAATTACTTGTTGGAGCCTATTTTACATCCCTGCAGCACCCCCGGACTGCACTTCCTCTCCGCACGTCCCTGTGGCAGGACCGTTTCAACATATACAATGATTACTGCTATTTTCAAACCTGTGTGTTCAAAACCATCCTATTTCTACCTGCCACCTTGTCAGAGACTGCTAAGGAACAATAAACATCTGCGCCATCACCTAGCGGGTAATAATCTCCTGAATTGATATCAAACCAAGGATTTGTTTTTTGTAAATTTGATGAACGTATTTCCAGAGCGGTATATAAAAAATATCAGGAACACAGCAGATAACTGCCTGGAAACGATCCGTACGTGATGCACCGAAGCGCTAAACCTCTTAGCATTAAAAACAAACCCTACAACGCTATGAAAATGTTCATTAACGGGCTTGTCCTAATACGTTAGCGTTCTCGTTCACAGGGACCGAAAAACATAAAGGTTTATTTTTTTATCAAGATTTTATTCATTTATTTACTTTATATTTATTAAAGGAGTCTCAAGTGTGTGTGCTTTTCCTTTCCAGGGATCACCAGTGGGGTTGGGGGGGGAGACGGTGGCTTAGTGGTTAGCACGTTCGTCTCACACCTCCAGGGTCGGGGGTTCGATTCCCGCTTCCACCTTGTGTGTGTGTGTGGAGTTTGCATGTTCTCCCCGTGCCTCGGGGGTTTCCTCCTGGTACTCCGGTTTCCTCCCCCGGTCCAAAGACATGCATGGTAGGTTGATTGGCATCTCTGGAGAATTGTCCGTAGTGTGTGAGTGTGTGAGTGTGTGTGTGAATGAGAGTGTGTGTGTGTGCCCTGTGATGGGTTGGCACTCCGTCCAGGGTGTATCCTGCCTCGATGCCCGATGACGCCTGAGATAGGCACAGGCTCCCCGTGACCCGAGAAGTGATGAATGAACGAATGAATGACCAGTAAATCCCTGACTTTGTTCTGTGCTGTTAGAGGAAAAATATGGACATCAGGTTGATGAGAGTGACTGCATTACATCACTCCATCCCTGGTTACTTATCTTTAACATTCTGAGGTGTTTTATTCCAGACACATTGGAGAAAATGTTTCAGACGAAATCCGGAAAAATGAAACTCTACTCCGGCGATGGAGAGAAGACGCCATGCTCGTGTCCACCTTGTTAACCACAATCTACTCCGCCGCCATCATCGCCACCACGGAGCAGCAAAGAAGGCCTCGGCGACCCCGCACTGACAGACTCAGTGACGAGGAGCTCTGTGAGTGGAGTCACCGGCCGGCTGACAGGCCTGTATTTGTGCCTGTCTTTTGTTGCCTGCCGATTCTATCTGTGAGGGGAATGATAGGAACGGCGCTCCACGCCGCTGATCCTAGGTTCGGGTTGCGTGGGTAATCTTCTCGTCTTTCCTCTCCTGTGGCTTTGAGCTTCGCTCTGCAAACACCACCATGAATCCGAGCTTTTGTCTCCACAGCAACCCGACACCGGATTTCTTAATTAACGTCCAGGTTCCGGACAACTAATTTATCGGAAGTCCTTTTTTTTTTCTGGGTTAATTCCTTTTTGGAAGAATGTGCAAATGTAATTACACGTCTGGGACGTCTGAGATCTCGTAATTATACCTGCCTGTCTACTACAGTTACCCTGCTACCTGTTAAATACATCTTTGGGGGTCATTAAAAGCAGATATTTTGGTTTTTGTCTAACTTTGGTATAGGGGTGTGTTCGGGAGCGTACGGCTGTCCTCTGATCCCAGACCGACGCTAACCTTCTCCTTCAAACGAGTTTTCATGTCACAGTGTTGTTCGTTTCTGAATTCTGGATCCTGATTGGTCTGAATTCTGAAAAAAAAAACAATGCAACCGCATATACGGTACATGTTAAATGTGTCCGTGTTGATATGGTGATGTTTCTGTGAGGAGAAACGGTTTATTTAACATTTACACGATAAAGGAATCTCCGGCGTGTCGCTTCGTAACGGACGTCCTGTGGACAGACGACATTACTTTTATAACAGAAAGGTTGGTGAAGGGACGACTGTTTATACGGTAGTAGCGACAACAGGAAGTGACTTGTTCCGTCGGATACTACGTACAAACATGGTTCTGTCGTATAAAAGGTATGGAACCTTCTATAGAGTGCTGTTACTTTACGTTACAGCTTCAGGGTGCTAACGGTACCTCAGCTTCATGTCCGTCAAGTTTATTCCTCACTCGTGGAGAGGTCTGTTATTCCCTCGCAGTGTTTCTCTGCAGTCAGATGTTCTCATGTGTCTTCGTGTGGACTTAATCAGAGGAAATCTCTCTCTCACATGAACTCCAAACTAGCTAGTACACCGCATCAGCCATGCCGTGGACTCACGCTAATGGCAAACAAGCGGTGTGGTTTTGAAAAATTTAAAACAAACGATCACAAACAGGGGCCGAGTTATTAGATCTTTATTAGGATCTTAATTAGACCTTATGAGAGCCAATCCGTGTCAATCAGCCATGAAAAACTGGATTCCTAAATAGAAAAATCCCTGGGGAAAACTTGATGCTATCTGAATCAGACACACTGTTGTGTATGTGTGTGTGTGTGTGTGTGTGTGTGTGTTTCGTCTCTCCACTGCTCTGTGCTCACCGGGTTCTGTTCCTGCTTTAGTGAACCAATGAAACCATAATAAGTATTGATTAGCTCATTACCGTGTATTATTTACTGGCTTTGGGCTTGCACTGTGCTTTAAAGTCAGCACGTTAGCAGTCGTTAGCGTGAGTTAGGCTGGGGGGCTGCTGCAGGTTTCCGGACCTCTGGGATCCCAGTTCAGCTGATTCAGGGGAATCTGGAGTCTTGACAAACGCTCTGAGACCTCTCCTCGCAGGATTTATAGGAAGGAGGATGCAATCAGAGGCATGAGCACGACGAAGGTATGTTTACTTCCAGTAAAAACGTTGCGGAACGCGCAAAGCACAAA